>NC_061122.1:166393351-166485558 GCF_002878395.1 Capsicum annuum
AACTTCTATCAAATAGTTGGAGTAGCAAATGAACAAACTCTCAGTAGCATTTAATTAGAGAAAAAATGGTATATTACCGAGTGATACAGTGCAAAATCCTCAGAATAATGGCTCTTACATGGCAGTTACCACTCAGAGTGGTAAAGTACTATCGAGCCCTTTATGGGTAAAGCTATAATTAATGATGTGGTTAAAGAAGGTATGGAAGATGAAAAAAATCATCCAGTAGAGTCTGAAAAGATGGATGGTAATGAGATTTCATCTAACCATCAGTAGGTTGATGAGTTAAAAAAAGAAAAAGGAAAGGAGAAGAAAGCAATGGTTACTTCTCTCCCTAAACCACTGCCTCCCTTCCCTTATTGATTGAAAAAGAAAACCGATGACACAAAGTTTGGCAAATTCATGGCGATACTAAAGTAGCTGACCATAAATGTGCCTTTGGTAGAGACACTAGAGCAGATGCCTGGATATGCTAAGTTTATGAAGGCCCTTGTGACAAAGAAGAGAACAGTGAGCTACGAACCGATGGATAATCTTCACCATTGTTGTGCCATTTTGACAAGATCCTTGGTGCAAAAGAAAGCATACCTGAGAGCATTCACTATCCCTTGTACTATTGGGTCACTTGATTTTGCTAAGGCTTAATGATCTTGGAGAAAGTATTAACTTGATGCCATTTGCTGTTTACAAAAAGTTGGGTTTGGGGGAACTTACACCACAAATATACGACTAGTGATGGCAGATAGGTCAGTGAAGCGACCGGTGGATATATTGTATGATGTGCTAGTAAAGGTGGCCAACTTTATGTTTTTTGCTGATTTTGTTATTCTTGATTGGGAGGTGGACTTCGAGGTACCCATAATCTTGGGTAGACCTTTTCTCTGAACTGGGAGCATGCTTATTGACTTGCGGGAAAATAAGCTAATGTTCAGACTTAATGATGAGGTAGTTCAGTTTGATGTATGCCAATATATGAAGTAGTAGAAATAGATGAGTGTATTCTCTATCATCAATGTTTATTATGAAGATGAGAAAGAGGTGTCAATCGAGGAGAAATTTATTGTGGAAACTCTGGCCGCAGTCTTGATGAACTTTGATAGCGAAGGTATTGAGGAATATAAAGAGACAGTGTGTGCACTAATGGGAATGGGGTCATATTCATATTCTCCCAAGAAGTTGGATTTAGATCTCAAAAATCGCCCAACACCATCGGCTAAGCCATCTATCGAAGAGCTATCGGTATTGGAGTTGAAGGAGTTGCCAGGCCATCTACGGTTTGTGTTTCTAGGTAGCGTAAATACTTTACCCATTATTATTATTGTAGATTTAGGTAGTAAATAGGTTGAGGCACTTATCTCTATGATTCAGAGGTATAAAAGGTCTATAGGTGAGGCTATTATCGATATTATTAGTATTCCTCCAGGTATTTTCACTCACAAGATTCAGCTTGAGGAAGATTGCACACTAACCATTGAGCACCAAATCCACCTTAACCCACCTGTGCAAGAAGTGGTCAATAAGGAAATTATTAAATGTCTTGATTTAGGAGTTGTATACCCTATCTATGATAGTAAGTAAGTAAGCCCTGTCCAATGTGTATCCAAGAAAGGGGGCATGACTGTAGTGGTGAATGAGAAAAATGAGTTGATTCCACTCCAGCCTATGACTGGATGGAGAGTTTGTATGGACTATCTTAATATCAACTCATGGAATTTGAAGGACCACTTCCCAAGCCTTTGGATCAATTGCTTGATCGATTGGTGGGAAGAGGTTGGTATTATTTCCTGGACGGGTATTCAGGCTATAACCAGATTTCTATCGCCCTAGAGGATCAGGAGAAGACGACCTTCACTTGCCCGTATGGTACTTTTTCTTTCGAACGGATGCCCTTTGGTTTGTGTAATGCACCCGCTAACTTCCAACGGTGCATGATGTCTATATTCTCTGACATGGTAGAGGACACATTGGAAGGGTTTATGGTTGATTTTTCAGTGGTAGGTGACTCTTTTGAGCTGTGTCTAGTAAATCTGAGTAGAGCATTGCAAAGATGCGATGAGTTCAACTTAGTTCTGAAGGGAAAAATACTACTTCATTGTGAAGAAAGGTATTATTCTTGGACACCGAATTTCAGCCAAGGGAATTGAAGTCGACCGAGCAAAGGTCGAGGTTATTGAGAAACTACCTCCTCCCATTTCAGTAAAGGGATTTTGTAGTTTTCTTAGTCATGTGGGGTTCTATCGTTGATTTATAATGGACTTCTAGAAAATTGCAAATCTACTTTGCAAGCTTTTGGAGAAGGAGGCCAAGTTTATATTTGATGATGATTGCAAGAAGGCATTTGAATGCCTTAAGGAGAAATTAGTTGCTGCCCCAATCATTGTTGCACTAGATTGGTTGATGCTGTTCGAAATCATGTGTGATGCAAGCAGAGTGGCTCTTGGGGCTGTGCTTGGTCAAAAAAAAGAAAAGTTGTTTCATCTAATTTACTATGCAAGCAAGGAATTAATTGGGCTCAAAAGTATTACACTATTACTAAGAAGGAAGTTCTCGCGGTGTTCTATGCATTTGAGAAGTTTTGTGCTTATTTATTGGGGACCAAGGTGGTGGTGTATACAGACCACGCATCCTTGAGGTATTTAATAGTAAAGAAGGATGCTAATCCAAGGCTAGTCAGATGGGTGCTATTTCTTTGAGAGTTTGACTTTGAAGTCAAAGATCGGAAAGGATGCGAGAATCAAGTTGCAGATCACCTCTCTAGACTTGAGGGAGATCAAGAAGTCAAGGATAAACTTGAAATTGATGATACATTTTTAGATGAGAAAATCCTGGATGTTGTGCTTGAAAGAGTACCTTGGTACGCGGACTTTGCAAATATGTGGTAAGTGAAATTATTCTGAAGAATCTTTTATTTAACCAAAGAAAGAAGTTTCTCCATGATGTTACACACTACTTTTGGAATGAGCCGTATTTATTTTGGTATTGTGCAGATAACATTATCAGGTGGTGTATCCTATAGGTGGACATGCTGAGTATCCTGGAAGCTTGTTATGTTTCCCCAGTTGGGGGTCACCATGTAGGTGACCGTACTACGAGGAAAGTACTACAGAGTAGCTATTATTGGACAACCTTATTCAAAGACGTGTATGAGTTTGTACGGAGATATGACCAACGCCAGAAACAAGGGTGAATCTCAAAGCACCATGAGATGCCAATGACAAAAATGATGGAAGTGGAGTTGTTTGACATTTGGAGTATTGATTTTATGAGGCCCTTTGTGAGTTCTTATGGGTTGAAATACATATTGGTTGTCATTTATTATGTGTGTAAATGGGTTGAGGCTGTTGCTTTGACCGATATTGAAGGAAAAAGAGTGGTTGCAATCCTCAGAAAGAACATCTTCTCTCGCTTTGGGGTACCACGTACCATCATAAGCGATGGTGGATCATATTTTTGCAACCGAGTGTTTTGGGCTGCCTTTGCAAAATACGGTGTTAAGCAACACAAGGTGGAAACTCCGTATCACCCACAGACTAGTGGGCAAGTGGAGATTTCAAATCGGGAGATAAAAGCTATTCTTGCTTAAACGGCGAATGCAAGTAGACTAGATTGGTCTAGGAAACTGGATGATGCCTTGTAGGCATACAAAATGGGTTTCAAGACACCCATTGGTATGTCATCGTACAAATTTGTCTATGGCAAGGTATGTCACTTGCCGCTTGAATTGGAACACAAGGCATTGTGGGCACTCAAGAGCCTAAATTTGAATTGGAATGAGGTAGTAGAGTTGCGACTAGGGCAGCTGAATGAATTGGATGAGTTCCGTCTTGAGGCTTATAAAAGAGCAGACATATACAAAGAAAAGATGAAGAAGTATCATGACTGGAGGATTGAAAAGAGAGACATTCAGAAGGGTGATTGGGCACTCCTCTTCAATTTCAATCTGAAGCTCTTTCTAGGTAAACTTAAGCCAAAGTGGTCTAGCCCATTCAAAGTTAAACAAATCTACTCATCTGGAGTAGTTGAACTTGAAAATAAGGACGGAAGTGTCTTCAATCTTAACGGGAAACAAGTGAAGCTGTATATTGGTCCAATGGACTTAGTAAAGTGCTTATCTACCATCTATCTTGATGAAGTCTAAGCAATCAAGATAATTGAGTCATGCTGCGACAATAAATCAGGCGCTAGTGGAAGGGAACCTACAAAGTGTAGTTGTAAGCGTAGTTAGTATTTAGTTATTGTTTTTGTGCAATTTGATGTGTAGTGTAAGTGTGTTGGAAGAGAAATGCATGAAAATAGTTGCAGAACAAGTTGGGAGATGACCAACGGGAAGCCCAACGGTCCAAAAAGGGTTGATGAACCATCACTGGAGTCATCAAAAGGAAACTAGAAACCCAAGCTACTATAATGAGACCGACGGATGCCTTGACAGACTGTCACATCACTGACAGACCGTCAGGTTGATAGCGCTCAACTTACACGTCAATTTAGTGCAAGGCGGTCATCGTCAATATAATTACCCAACATTGGAGTCGGGGTCGAACCCACGAGGAACAATGTGAGTGGCGATTAAACTAATTTGAAACTATAGCTATAAGTTAACTTCAAACAAATGATTCGAAAGGATAAAATGGGGGGTTTTTAATGGTTGATAAAAGTTTTGACTTGCTTTAGAGCTCAAAACTAAAATTTTAATAGTTCAAATCAGTGATAAAAAGAAACTAGGGTTGCGATCACTATGATTATTAATCCCCATTAAATAATAGCTATAGTGTTAGGTTCTCGTGACTTGTGGGAAACACTAAATTATCAGTTTTGACAGTCTATCTAAGTGTTTGTCAACCTTCTTAGATGTTGAACTCCTTAATTCTCTCAAACTTAGGAAATCATTCAATTCATACTGATTTTATCTCAAGTTGATCAATCTTGTTACAATATTAATCATTAGATGAGAACTTAACCTTCCCAAATCCTCGTTGATAATTCGCTACCTTTAGTTTATTTCTCAGTTTGAGCAAATCAACATAAGGCAGGATCTATTGTTTGCAACCAATAAACAACAATCATAACAAAGGAATTATCAAGATGTCCCCGTAATCACTCAAACCCTAACCAACTATTAAATCCTTAGAGGAATAATCATAGATCCCACAACCCTAGTTGTGGGTTTTAGTGCCACATGAAAAAAGAAAAAGATAGAAATAATTATATTCTTCATTTAAAGTAATTAAACTTATAAAAGATGAAAGCTGAAGTTGATTCTCTTCCAAATTTAAGTGAAAATTCCCACAACCAAATCAAAGAGTTGAAAAAATTGAATTCCAAGTTAAGAGAGCCAAAAACAAAAGTAAACTCCCTTAGAATAAGTTCCAGATGTTCCGCCCCTTCTTTTCTATGATTAGGAAACCCAAACATATGCTTTAAATACTTCATCCTAATTATGGAAACAAAATCACAGATCACAGTATTTTATCGAACAGACGATGACGTGTGTCACGGCTTATCAGGAGTCTGATGCCTTATCAAGAATATTGTCAGCTCCTCTTCACATTTGAACAAGTTCTATCTTTAGTTGTTGATGAAGCCTGATGACTTATCAGATATGTGATGACTTATCAAAATTGTCGCCGCTTCTTCACTTCAAGTTCTCAAGCACTGCCTAAGCCTGACGGCTTATCAGACATGTGAGAACTTATCAGAATTTTTGTTGCTTCTTTACTTCAAGTTATCAAGAACTTCCTAAGCCTAACGACGAACCTGATGGCCTATCACACATCTGACGGCTTATCACAGGTCGTCGTCACTTCTTACCACTAAATCCTATTCTCTGTCTAAGGCTGATGGCAACTCTGATAGCATATCACAAGGCTGATGACTTATCAGATAAGTCGTCAGCTATACTTCCCTGTCTACTTGCTCAGAAATCAACTCTTTTACTTCTATTATTACTGGTTCTCTTGCATCTTGACTTTTACTGCAATATCAAAGATAAAACAATATAAAATGACAAAAGTTACTTAAGACTTTGCAATTATGCTCAGTTAAATGCCTTAAATGTGTTAGCATCTACTCACACATCAACGCCCTCAACTTAAAACAATTGCTTGTCCTCAAGCAACTAAAACATAACTAAGAGGATACAAAGCACATTTGGCAGTCAACCATCCATATTATCTTAAAATATCTTCTCCATCTCCAAGGTCAATTAATTTAAAAAAAACTCAGCAAATTATTGAAGAACAGTAATGCGACACACAGGAATCAAGATATGTCATCAATTCAGCAGCAACAACTATGCATGTACCAAAATTACACTATCCAAACAAGTTAGCAACAACAATGTAACCAGTGTGCCCTCACTACAAAGAAGTCCCACTTCACTTATATCAGACATCACATATGTAACCATGGGGGCAATCAAAAGATGCTCACTCTCAGAATGTAGTTCCAATCAATGTATGCCAAATACCATAGGCCTGCCCTTATTTTCATTACCAAGATTTTCATACAGGTCAGTTAGGATCACTATAGGTCTTCTCTTTGGCCTGTAATGTAGGCTAGGGGCTGGTATGATACTCGATGATATTTAAAGTTACTAAGCCTCCTTGACACTACACTAGCTTCTGGGGTCTCACTTATTAACCTTTTTCTATTCTTCTCTTTTTTTGATCACCTATATTTAGGATGGGTACGGTCTTTTATATAATAATTTTTTTTTGACAATTTTTTTTTTCTTGTTCTTTTCCACCGCACTCAACTTTTTATTCTTTTCTTTTATTCTACCTTTCTCCAGACTCATTTTAAATCACGCACCCCTATGATAACCACCCTTAAATTAGGCCATTTGCCTAAGTCAAGGTGCACAGTGTCCAAGGAGGACCAGGGCCAAAATAGGTTCATTATGATATAAATGAGACGGTGATAGGTATAATAAAAAGAATAGTCATTCAGGCTCAAAATCAGGATCAAGGGATATTATTCACACATGAAAGGTAATTTAGGCTAAAAGTGGACTAATATCAACAGTGGCCTATGATCCTTTCCTAACCGCTATCCTACAACCAAGGCAAGACCAACCGGGCAAGTTCTAGATTTAACGCACAATAGGAACTAGGTAGTATCTCACACACACATGGCGCAAAGGTACATCACAAGATACTACCCATTCAGTTCATGCAATTGTTTAGCAATGGTTATCATGTCACTAGTACTAATGCCATAACAAGATTCACAGTGGTCACACATAAATACATCTCACACAGTTATAAAATAGACCTTTGGAGAGGTGTTCAAAAATCAACAAAAATATGTTAACTGCCTAAGGTACTTATATTTCTCCTAGTCAAGTACAATATTTTACAATAAATCAAAATATGCCTAAATATGCCGGCTCTACTAGGAACAAGACTCCGGGGAAAAGAGGCACGACAATAAAACCCCAAGAGGACATAACACCCATAAGTAGCCCCACCCTCAACTTAAAATCATACAATGTGCCCAATGCTTCAAACCAAAACAAGAGAGTTAGAAACATACCTGTGGCGCCATAGGTACGAAGATCTGATGTCAATCACATAATATGGATACAAATAACAAAATACCTTGGGTTGCCATCCAAGCAGCGCCTGATTTAATATCTCAGCATGAATAGGTTATCTTGATTACTCAGAATTCATCAAGATACCTTAAAAGTGCTTCATCCTTTATCCCTCTACTTAGGCGATTTGAATCTTCGGCCCATCTTTTGATCTTTACATCTTTTAGGTGCGTTGGGAAAATGTGAGAGCATGATAAGGAAAGTTCTATGACGCCACTTCGAAGACTTGAATCGCTTGCCCAATTTTGCACCGAACTTTTGTGTGGGATTATTTGGAAATGATGAGAATCTTAAAAATCCACTAAATGGACATAGATCTTTAAGCTTCTTGGCCTTCAAGATTGGGGTTGTATTATACCCTTTCGGCATGACAAACTCCAAAATGTAGGAATTTTTCTCCTCATTTCCAAAATTCATCATTTGCTTGGGTGATTTCACTTTCATCATATCCACCAAGCATAATGTTGAAAAGTGATTCGAGTGAGGTATTATTCCTAATTTTGGAGTTGCATCCTTCTTGACCTCTTCAACTCGAATTGGGCTAGAGTCTTTATAAGAGATTGGCTTGATTTCTTCTTTTGCCTCTAGCACTATTTCCTTAATCTTGGTAATATCTCTCATGGTTGGTTCAGTTGGTTGGAAAATCAATGAGGGTTGCTAATCATTAGGCTCAACATCAATATAGGGTTCTTGCTCATCATCTTCACACGCTTTTATTATTTTAAATGATTCCACAGACAAGATATCATCTAAACATAATATAGAAGAATACTTTGAATGATTGAACTCTATATCTATCTCCTCATGAATGATTGGCTTCATGTCTTGATGCATATCACATATGATATTATGTGTTTCTTTCTGGAGATCCAATATTCGTTGAAACATAGCTTTAATTCGTTCTTCCCTTTCTTGACCATAAGAACTATCAAACTCATAAGAAGAACTAGAATTTGGGTTAGCATAGTAGGGGGAGGTGGCATTTGGGCAATCACTCCAATGTCCATCTTGACCACCACATAAATAACAATTATACTCCCGATAGGATGGAGATGGTGCATATCTCTCTCTTCGGGGAGCATATCTACAATCTTGCCAAAAGTAAGGTCCATCATAATATGGACATGGATTATTGAGATAAGATTTCCAACCACCAAGATCATGTTCATTCCATGATGACATAGTAATAAGTAAACTAAAATAAAAATCTACCTAACATAAGAAATAAAAGAAAGTTAAAAACAAATATTTACATGTTTGAATTCAAGCAAGTAGGCTAAAATTCCAAACCAACTCAATACGTCAAATTGTTCCCTATTAATGGCACCATTTTTGATAACGCTCAACTTACACATCAATTTAGTGCAAGGCGGTCATCGTCAATAGTATTACCCAACTTTGGAGTCGGGGTCAAATCCACGAGGAACAATGTGAGTGGCGATTAAACTAATTTGAAACTATAGTTACAAGTTAACTTCAAACAAGTGATACGAAAAGATACAATGGGGGTTTTTAGTGGTTGATAAAAGTTTCGACTTGCTTTAGAGCTCAAAACTAAAATTTTAATAGTTCAAATCAGTGATAAAGAGAAAGTAGGGTTGTGATTACTATGATTATTAATCCCCATTAAATAATAGATGTAGTGTTAGGTTCTCGTGACTTGTGGGAAACACCAAATTATCAGTTTCGACAACCCATGTAAGTGTTTCTCAACCTACTTAGATGTTGAACTCCCTAATTCTCTCAAACTTAGGAAATCATTCTATTTATACTAATTTTATCTCAAGTTGATCAATCTTTTTACAACATTAATCATTAGATGAGAACTTAACCTTCCCAAATCCTCATTGATAATTCGCTACCTTTAGTTTATTTCTCAGTTCAAGCAAATCAACATAAGGAGGGATCTATTGTTTGCAACCAATAAATAACTATCATAACAAATGAATTATCAAGATGTCCCCACAATCACTCAAACCCTAACCAATGATTAAATTCATGGAGGAATAATCATAGATCCCACAACCCTAGTTGTGGGTTTTAGTGTCACATGAAAAAAAAGAGATAGCAACAATTATATTCATCATTCAAAGTAATTAAAATTACAAAAGATGAAATATGAAGTTGATTCTTTTCCAAGTTCAAGTGAAAATTCCCACAAACAAATCAAAGAGTTGAAAAAATTGAATTCTAAGTTAAGAGAGCCAAAAAGAAAAGTAAACTCCTTTGGAATAAGTTACAGATGTTACGCCCCTTCTTTTCTATGATTAGAAAACCCTAACATATACTTTTAAATACTTCATCCTAATTATGAAAATAAAATCATAGATCACAGTATTTTCTCAGACAGACGATGACGTGTGTGATGGCTTATCAGGAGTTTGATGCCTTATCAAGAATGTCGTCAGCTCCTCTTCACATTTGAACAAGTTCCCTCTTCAGCTGATGATGAAGCCTAATGGCTTTTTAGACATGTGACAACTTATCAGAATTTTTGTCGCTTTTTTACTTTAAGTTCTCAAACACTGATTATGCCTGACGGCTTATTAGACATGTGATGACTTATCAGAATTGTCATTGCTTCTTCACTTCAAGTTCTCAAGAACATCCTAAGTCTGACGATAAGCCTGATGGCTTATAACATATCTGACAGCTTATCATAGGTCATCATCACTTCTTCCCACTTCTTCCCATTCTTTGTCTAAGGATGATGGCAAATCTGATAGCTTATCACAAGGATGACGATTTATCAGATTAGTCGTCAGCTATACTTCCCTCTCTACTTACTCAAAAATTAACTCTTTTACTTGTATTATTGATGGTTCTCTTGCATCTTGACTTTTACTGTAATATCATAGAGAAAACAATCAAAAATGACAAAATTTGCTTAAGACTTTGTAATTATTCTCAGTTAAAAGCCTCAAATGTGTTAGCATCTGATCACACATCACAGGTCGACCCTCGTACCAAGGCAGACTGATATAGTTCTGGTAAGACATGACTTGACGGATCGTCGGGTCGACCGTCAACTTAACCCTAAATTCTGATGGATCAGGTCAGTTAAATTCAATACTAAATAAGTTTTCCTTATCCGACCCAAACAATTTTAAATTGATAAAGAGAGATGGTTGAGTACGTTAGTAACTCTTCAAATGCTAAGCCTATTTAAATTTCCTTGTATTCAAAGTACCTGAAGGCATTCTTATCCCTTTAGGACTTTCTCTCTCCCCTTTCTCTCCTAGTTAAACAACTCTATCCTTCTCTTCCTTACATTAGAAATCAAGTTAGCAATTATTGATAAAATCTTTAAGTTTTTTTTTTTATTCTAAATTTGCAAGTCAGAGTAGTGAAGTTTACTGCAGAATTAAGGTATGATCACAACCTTACTCTTATTTTTTAATTGGTAAACATAGGTCATGTAAGTTGTTAATTGTTGAAAGAATTTCATCTTGTTTTTGCTTTGTTATGACTCTGATTCTATGACAAACGCTGGTGTACACTGTTCTGGGTGAAGTCTAAGTAAACCATGGATCAAAATTGGCAAAATTTATGCTTAAATAATAAAGCAATGCCATAATTGTGCATATAATAACTTTAAGTACACCAATTGTTTGACAAAATGCCAAAGTGAAGTCTGACGTTGAGTAGTGAGGCTGACGGTCAACTTGACGGATCGTCAGGTTGATCATTGTAATGTTATTGAGTTTGATGCTTACTGGTTCAGCAGTGATGGATGACTTAATGGACTGTCAGACTCCTGACGAACCATTGGGTCGACCATCGCAAGGTCACTTGATAAAAGGCTCACTAGATTTAGGCTTGACGGTGAGGCCGATAGATCGTCGTAGTCTCAACGAATCTCCAGACATTTCATCAAGTTAAATTTTTACTATTTTTGTTTAGTTTTGAATTGTAAGCTGATTCTTTGTTTCTTTTTCAGGTGATATGGCACGAAAACTTCCCCTAACTAGAGTCAATGGTAGAACACAATGGGGAAGAGGCGAGCAAAAAAGGAGTAAGGAGGTGCCTACCTTCAACACTCAGCAATGAGATAGGGTAACCTGGACACCCTCTTAGTTTGAGGAGGAGGGTGAAAACAACAACAATAGTACAAGTTCTAGTCTCAACAAGGAAAGGGTTTAAGCTTCTAACCCTGACCATGTCAAGGCATCAGAATAGGTGGATCCAAACATCATAAGGTGCAAGGATCCACAAGTGCGAGAGGCAGTTCGATGGCAAATAAAGGAAGCATGGGAACATTTCCTGGATGGGCTGGAACTAATAGCAAGTAGACCAATAAGGAGGCCCATCCACAGAGAGTATCAGATTATCACTACCGAACTGTATGAGTACCCAAAACTGGAGCAGAGATTCAATGAATATGAGTTATCTTAGATGAGCAGGCCGCCCGAGATATACCAACCAAATCTTGTTTGTGAGTTCTTTGACAACTATTTGGCATTGCTAGAGAAAGATTGCCCCAAGGGTGCGAAGATTATTGACATGGAAAATAGAGATGTGGTTCCAGTGCATGGAGTAAACATAGATATTTTAGAGCACACGTTGAACAAATTTTTATTTGGTCCTGAGTATGAGTACCTGGTGTGATCCCAGATTTAGAGCACCGAATGTTTACAGCAAACCAACAAAGACACTGGCTGGACCGAATATTAATAGATGATAGAAATCCAGCGTGGCTGCATAACCCTCGTGAGTGGATATCTAAGCCGTCCTTAAGTTTTAGGGTAAAATTCTGGTGGGCAATTGTACGGTTGAGATTGATAACAATAGGCGGAGATACTAACTTAGAGATTCAGAGAGCGGTAATGGTTGCTGACTTGATTGAGGGGCTGAAGGTAGACTTCATCCACACTATCACTAACAAGTTGTTTGCCCACACAGAAAAGAGTCCAGTGCTCTACTATTTCCATGCCTTATCTCAGAGTTGTGCAAACGGGAAAATATTTTTGATCACTGAAGTTGATAATGCAGTTTGTGCGAGTCACAGATAGGATATTGAGAAAAGAAAAGATGACTCAAAGTAGGAAATGTGAGTCAACAATCCTCCAACCTATCAGACATAGTCAGCTCCAGCACCCAGGACTTCAGATGTCCCCTCAAGTATGCCGTTGCCTATCACTACATATGTACCACTGAATTTTGTGAAACCTACCACTTCTATCGGTTCAACCTCTATGATGTAAATAGGTGGGACTGTAGATTCTACATCTATCCCACCATAATATTTTGAGTACAGGATGACACAAAAGAATTTTTCCAAGTCTGTTAAAGCACAAAAGAGCTTTAAGAAGTAGCTAAACACATAGGCTACACAATTCAAGCCATTTGTTTAAGTGTATTTTACCTGAGGAAATCCATCCTTTTCAAAATATTCAGACCAGGATGGACCATATGGAGGAGCATATAAAAAAGAGTCTAGATGTGATGGCTATTCCAGATTTTGCTCATTTTATGGCAGAATTCAGGAAACCACAGACGGACATAGCAAAGTTGAAAAGAAAGCCACAACAACCTACTTTTGACCCTGCTCTAATTACCAGTGATGAGGATGAGGGCATTATAGAATTGATGGGTATGCCACTCAAAGACAAGGGTAAGCAGGTGGATGAAAGTGCTGACCAAAAAGCTACAAAAAGAAAAAAGTGAGAAGCAATGACTCTAGAAGAAAGGTTTGAGAGAGACACACGGAAAGCTACAAAGAGGTCAAAGAAAGATGAAGAGTTAAGGAAGAAAAAAGCTGAGGATGAAGCCGCATGAGTGTCGACTAGTTCTGCCCCACCTAGGGGGCCAATTCCAGACCCGATTCCTATTGATATACCTCCGAGCCAGGAGGACGCTGATTTGAGTACCCCTACCACCATAGGGGTCAATGTTGCCGTTGGTGAGGCCAAAGAAGCCTCACCATATTTGACTAATGCCTCATCAGATTGAGAGGCTCTATAAGTATTTGCTTCTTTGTACTTTATTTTAATGCATTAAGGATACAATATTCATCTTTAGTGGGGGCAACTAGACTTGTACCACGGGGGATTTTATTGCCTGTGTTCTATTTCTCCTGTGTGCTATCTAGTAGAACCGACATGTCTAGGTTGTATTTTCTTTTCATTATGTGTTGTGATGTAAATATCCATTCAATAATTATATATATGTCTATTCTTTTGGCACCCTCTATGTATGTGTGAATGAAAAATGAATGTGGCAAAGTACCTTGAACATGATTGTATGGCTATTCTTTCTTGTCAATCGGTATATGTTGAGCAACCATTTGTGATACTGTGATTAGAATTTGGATGGAAAAATAAAGTAAGCATAACCATGTGATGTAAATCCCAAGTGTTGGAATAATAAGTGTTGACTCATTGCCTATGTGTGTAAGTGTTTGTTATAGTTCTTACACAGTGTTTACATCCAGAAATTGCCTGGTTCATTGATACTGCTTTGTGATTTATTCAATAAGATAGGATAGCAGGCTCCCTTCTATTATTAGTCCACTTCGCTATAAAAAATAACCCACCAAAAAGATTTTTCCCGTTTTTGAACCCTTTGAGATTATGTTAGTATTTATTCATTCCCAATAACCCCAATTCACTCTCTTTAGATTGTTAGCACCTAAATTTAGCCCTGGTTCAATTTTGAACATTGTGCATATTAACACGGGAAAAATACCTAAGTTGATAGTGGCTATTATCGGGAAGTTAACAATTTTGAGGTAGGTGGTTTGGAGTTAAAATAAAATATCACATTCGGCCCTGATCTACTTAGATATTGTGCACCTTAACTGACTACATTAGCATAAGTTGAGGGTGGCTGATGTAGACTCTTAAAAAACTAGGTTTATGGTGAAATAATGGATGAAGAGTATGGATTGTAAGTGAGTTAGAAAAATAGTAGTCTTGGTGAAGTAACAAATAAGGGAAAAGAGAGTGAAGTTTGAATGTAAAGTCATTTTTCCCAAAATTAGTCCTCACCTAGCACCAAAACCTCATTACAAGCCTTTGAAAGATCTCATTAGATGATAAGAGAAGCTTATGGGTGTGTATGCTATGTTTGCAACTTCCTTTATGTGAGAGAGAGTCTTAGTTTCATCTACGAATTAAATGAATAATGTGAGGTGGACTTCTTTGACTGTGAGGGCAATTTGAGTCATACTTAGTTTGCTAATTTTTGTGGAATACTGTGTCTATAGTTGTGTATGTGCTTAATTATAAATAATGCTAAGTATAGATCCTGATGTGTTGATACCACATGAGTGAGATGATAGTTGAATGGTTGCAAGGAGTCTAGTTCAATGGTTAAATTCCCATCATTATGTTGTTCATGTATGCAATTTGTTGTTGAGTTGCTTGAGGACAAGCAATTGTCTTAAGTTGAGGGTGTTGATGTTACAAATTTTGATGGAACATTTTATATCTTTTGCGAGGGCTAATTGTGCGTTTTCAAGCAATTATTATTGTATTTGATGTTGGATTTTAGTGTTTTTAGGTCAAGGACTTATCTAGAGAAATAACTTGGAAAAGCCAGCGAAAAAGGGCATTGGCAGTCAAACTGACGGATCGTCAACCATGTGATGGACCATCAGGGTGTCCATCAGTTATAAGTAGAAACCTCAGAGTTATAGATCCTTGCGATGGTCCAGGTGACTGACCGCCAGTCTCTTGATGGGCCGTATCAACTTGGCTGTCAGATCAGAAATAGAATGCATCATATTGAGGAATGAAGCAAAGGTTCAGGTGATGGATTGTCAGTCCTTTGACGGGCCATCAGCCTGGCGACGAAGCTAAAATATAACACAACATCACTAGACGTAATACGACGAACCTAACAATGAACCGTTACGGACTTGACGGTCCGTCAACTCTTCTGTCAACCTTGAAGTGGCAATCTGAGTTTTTACTTTTAAAACTTTAGTCCCTGGAAGTATATAAATACCCATTTTAGGTTTAATTTAGGTATTTTTTTTTATCATATTGCCATCTTTTGAAACTCATTATAATGTAGTATTCTCTGAGATTGAAGCTACTATTGTGGATCTAGCTATTTTATACATATTTCACTGAAGATTCAAGGATAATTATTGGAACTTTTGTATGTAATTCTCTGAATTTATTTATGAATAACACAATGACTATTTCTTCTTCTCTTGAGATGTGTGGCTAAGCTCCCATAACTAGGGTTCTGGGATCCTTGATGTGAATAAATAATTGGGGTTGTGAAAACACTTAATTTCCATACTTGATTGAGATTGTATAAACCCTTCTTCATATTAATGACCTTTCTTGGTCGCAAACTCGAAGGGTGAGCCTAAGAACATTACTTGTTTGAGTAGAAAAGTGCATGTTGGGAAAATAAGAGGTTTACATGGAATCGAAAGGCTTTAACCTTTGGGTTATGGGTTGATGCCTTAATAGGATTAACCCACATGAGAGATTAGTTGAATAATCCAATGTATTCTTTAAGTTTGAAAGAATTGAAGGGTAAACTACCTATTTAGGTTGAGAAACAAATGGGTAAAATTTAGAATTCAATAACTTTTACAATTGAAGTTATAATTTGGAAACTTAAGATAAATCACAACCTCGACTGCTTGAACATCTTGGTGAACATAACTCTAGTTTGTTTACTCTCACTGAATTAACACTTGCAATAAATCTCACTAGTTGGAACACAGCTTGTTAAAAACATCTAAATATTATTGACAAGCCAAAACCCCCTTCATTCTGAAACCTTTGATCAACAGTCTGTAAACAACCATAACTCTTAGTTTGCACAGTATTCCCTGTGGGATTCGACCCCAACCTAGTTGGATTCTATTTTTGATAGCGACCTCTTACACTTTTTAACGAGAGTTGTAATTTAGGCGTAGCAACATGCCGCGATGTTAAATCAAGAACTGCATGGAAGGCAACCTATGGGCTTGTTGGTGAAGTCTGAGTAACCAACACAACCACGTTGTGCCACAACGTTAAATCAAACATTGGTGGGAGGCAACCAATTTTTTAGTGTTCACTTTGTTGTTTTGTTTTTGTAGGTTTATAGCTTTTGGTTTGACTTGGAATACGATAAGGTTTCTATATTTATAATCTTCTAGGTAAGGGGACTGTGTGACTAATCCACAAGGTCACAAGCCCCCTCGGGAAAGGTAAAGTTCTACAATAACTAAAAATAAGAAATTTTGAGGTATTAATGGGAAATTCTGGACTTTGACAGATAATCCTACTTACTGAGTTGTAAATACTAGTTACAGACCCATAAGTAGTAGGGTAAGTATCCAAATGCAAAGTCTAGAGAGAAGGAAAATGGGCCAAAGATTTTGGCTCACATATAGTTAGCACATATAGATCGTATGTACTGCATACGACCAGTATGTGGCAAATGTAAGTGGTCAGTTTGTGGGCCCAAATTTTGTTTAAGATTTTGGTCCTACCCATGCTTATATAAACCTAAAACTGGCACCTCTTTGATATTTAAGCTATGTTTGACTCATTTTAACTCACTAAATCCTCAAAAATTGGTTCTTTCTCTTAAAATCTCAATTTCCCTCTCAAAGTGTAAACTTGTCCCACACTTAGAAAAAGGTTAAATTGGAAGTTATTTGTGGTACCAACTTATCCAAAAGTGCTATACACTTGTTCCAACTTCGAGTTTAATTCACTTCTTTGTAGTACACTTTCGGTTTTGCATCTAAAATGTAATGATAGTGGTTCTTACTAGTAGTACTATATCTTAAAGTTGAAGAGAAGTAATTGGTGTGTTTATTTTCATACAATATAAATTGTTACTATAAAAGTTGTTAGTTAGGAGCCTTGAACTGTACAAAAATCTTAATGTAGGGCATGGTTCTTGGATTAAACCCTAAAATTATGCCCATACCAAAAGTTGTACGTGAAAAAGTAAGGGAATACTAAGAGTTTGGCATGATATTTGGTAGTGATAAACATAAATTCTTATGTATGCATGCACATTGGACTCGTTAGGACTGAATTCAAGTATAGGGATGTGAAAATTGAAGGAAAATTCAAAGTTGTCAAATTTTGATTCTTTCTTTGAATTTTGTAATCCCTCACTATCTATTAGAAACAACACTTGGTTTTTCAGGAACATATGGTTCCCAAAGTTGCAATGAAGAAGGTTGCTTAATCTAGTAGACGGGACGAGTGCCCCGATCTTAGTGGATCAGTGGAGAAGTATCCTATTATACAACTTAAAGAAGCTGTAGCTAGGGAGATACACCGAGTGACTAGAGGTTAAGCATGTGAGGCAGTTGGGAAAATTATTTTTAGCATTATAGGTGTGCAACTTCTAGGTGACTCACAGAGGGGTAGAATTCTATCCTTTACTTGACCTAGGTCTCAGACTGAGGCTATTCATGCTGCCCCAGGAAGCTCTAGCCTGGCCGAGAATGAATTCGGCCCGAAGATTACCCCTACACTCTCTTCTATTGGGTGATGATAATGATGCTGAGGATGAGGCAAAGCTACAGCCAGTTCCATAGGTTAATACTCAGTTCCCCCAGTTAGAGGAGGGGTCCCACGATGATCCTAAAGTTGTAGTTCATGAGCAGCCATCAGGTGTACTTTAGTCTAAGAAGGGTACAAGGCAATCTTCCCACCAGGTGCTAATTCTAGATTTTGAGGCACCAGCACAATAGTGATAAATTTTCACCCCTACACATCCTGGAGGTACCTCTGTACCTCTTGAGGAAGTAAAATTGAGATGGTGTATGGAGGGAATGTAGATGAGATTTGATAGTGACAGTCATATTATGGAGACCGGATGACCCAAGAGGGTCATTTATAAAGAGCACAGGATTGAGCTATCTGGGTTGAGTAGAGCACCACAGTTGTAGAAAGCTTTTGATCATTATCAATTAGAGTGGATGACTAGACTACTTGATTCTTACAGCCCGTATTTGGTGCGGAAATTCTATGCATCATACCATGCCACTATATCTTTGACTACACCTAGGAGGGCTATTCCGAGGCATGTTGACCAGCCAAAGCTTGAGCAGATCTTTGTTGTAAGGGTTATGGTTGACATATCAGTGATGGCCATCCGTTGAGTTCTCTTTGAGAAAGACTATATTTCCCAAACAGTCCATAGCAGAGTGTGACTACAGATTGAGAGTTGCACATAATAGACATATTTCACCTTTGGGTAATGAGACCCCATGGATCAAGGGGTATGGCATAATAAAGAAGGTAGCACTAACTTTTATTGTAAAGTTTTAGTGGTTGATCGTAAGATATAGACTATTTTTGACTGATTTAGATAATGTATTGACTTGTGAGAGAGCCCTTCTAATTTCTCGCATGATGGCTTGGTATGACATTGACTTTTTACCCATTATTTGGCATGAGATTCATGCGATATCCTTTTGGGAGATGACATCATTGCTATTCCCTTGTCTTATTCAGAGACTATGTGATTACTAAAGATATCGAGAGTTGATGAGAGAGTACAAGTGATATCCATGGAACTGACTAAGATGATGAAGGATCCAGCACATCCGATGCTTCCAAGGAGACCTTGTAATCTTGCCACAGCACCTCAGGCCCAGAATGAGGGCCCTTTATATTCCATAGATCCTAGTAATGCACAGAGAGAGGATAAGAGAGATAGTATAAATTTTTAGATGAGGGAGTAGAGAGAGGCACTCAAAGTGATGACATCTACATCAGCCCTGATTTTTACCTCAAAGCCGATTGGTATATCTTCAAGGCCCACTCACCCATCTACTTTAGTTACTACATTAAGTATGATGGTAGGTACTATTGCATTCCTACAGAGCTTAGTGGACAACCAGAGTTCAACAACCAAATGATTAGAGACTATAGAGACAGAGGTGACAACTTTATATGAGTAGATTTGGCAATGGGTCTGGATCAAACTAGAGACTGTAGAGGCTAGATGGGAGTCTCTATACACAACTACTATGTCATAGCTACGTGCTAATCTACATGCATGTATAGATACTTTTAAGAGATGTATGGCAGACAGGTTCAAAGCAGTTAAGGCACCAAATCTAGGAGGCATTAGAGATGAGATGGATACTTTAAGAGTAGAGGTATACTCTCTTAACCAGATCCTATAATGTCCATTCCTCTGTTCAAGCCCCTAGATCCTGAAGATGAGAATTTAGTTTCTTAAGCTTGGCAAGTGTCATACGGTGAAGTGCCATAGAAATAGGTCGGGTTCCTGGATCATGTTTAATAATAAACTTAATATCATGGTCAGGAGGAAGTCCAGGTATATCAATAGGAAAGATATTAGGAAAATCATGTACTATAGAAATAAAATCAAGCAAAGGACTCTTTACACTAACACCATGAATATAATTAAGATAAGACACACAACCCCTTGATATAGTCTCCTATACCAAACATAAGAAATAATCCCTGTCTATACTCGACTAATAGATTTCTACCATACGATCAAGGGTATGCCACCGGGATCTTCTAAGGTAATAGTTTTGGGAAAACAATCTAAGATTGCATAATAAGGGATAACTAGTGCATGCCCAAAATTATATCAAAGTCCACCATATCTAACACAGTAAGATTAGTCTGAGTATCAAACTCTCAAAGGATAAAAAATTGATCTATAAACCTAATCCACTATAAAAAATCACCCATGGGAGTAGATACATGTAATGACATAGATAAATACTCCTCAGTCAACTTTGACAACAATGCATAATAAGCAGACACTTATGAATAAATAGATCTTTGATCAAATAAAGAAAAATCCAGTTGTTGAGACACTCAGATCTTACCTTTAATAATAACATCCAAAGTCTCTGCCTCTGATCTACAAAGTAGAACATATAAATATCCTTACCTGCTACCTGGCTGTTCTCTTGACTGAAAACCTAGCTTACCTACCTGAGGACCTCGTCAAATACTTTGAGGATCATCCCGACGACTGTAAATACTACCTCTAGCAGGGGAAACACTACCCTAAGGTGGAATACTCTACGCTATAGGTAAAACTATCCTAGCTGAAGATACTCTCTAAAATAATGGCCAAAGGCCCCACAATCATAAAACGCCCTATGTATTGCACTGCTACCAAATAATTCGGCTAACCTAAAATATCCACCTTGGCTAGAAATCCCTAAATGTGTGCCTCTCAAAGATTGACCGCTACTCTGGCCAGGATAATCACTATAGCTTGGCTGACCCCTATCAGTAAACTGAAGTGCGGTATAAATAAGCCTACTAGACTAACTTTGTTATTAATAAGACTGACGTAAAAGGTACCTACCTTAAGAATGCTGCTTCTAAATGTTGAGCCGCTCTGGATCCCACTAAAACTACCCTGGTAATACTCTTATCACTGTCTCTTGGGCCTCATGATGCATTTGTTCCATAGTTTAAGAATAATCAGAGACCTCAATAAAAGACCTATCAGCTGCAATAAAACTTTGAGTGGCCATGCAAAGGAAAAGTCTCAGCCCCAAAACAAACCACTGAATTTTCTCATACTTGATCAGTAAAATAGTTGTAGCATGCCTGGATAACTTATAGAATCGAGCCTCGTACTTCATGATGGTCATAAAACTATGCTCTAATCTTGAGAACTAATTTTTCAAACACTCTCTAAGGCTACGAGGCATTTACTTCTCTAAAAAGACCTCAGTGACTTGAGTCCATTTCAAAGGAGGAGATCCAAATAGCCTAAATCCAAGATAACCTCTCCAACAATGTATAACTTCCAGGTCCAATTGGAAAGTAGTGTATTCAACCCCATAAGTCTCAACTAGGCCCAAATTATAGAGCCTTTACAAGTAGTCAGGAACTTTATTGCATTCTCACTCGATGCCCTAAAAAATATAGGAAGAGTCAATCTAAAAAATCCACCAAACATCTTCAGATCCTTAATGGACATTGCAGGTTAGGCGACTACTAGTGCTGGAATGACCCCAACTCTAGGGGTCGTACCTACAGGATGTGCCCTTACATCTGTACCAATCTGATCTATAGACTGAACACTATCAGATGGTACACCACCAACCTAACCCATCAACTGGAATAAAGCATCTCTAAGTAGAGATAAAGGAATAAACCTCAGTGAATCCTTGGTATCCCCTTAACCCACCACTAGTTGGGGTGGAGGAATCTCTAGTTAAGAGCAGGAATAGGGTTTGGTGAAGGCTTCCTATTCTAACTTTTAGTTGGGGCAATATATCTTGCCTTCCCCCAACCCCTATGATGACCAAAGTCATGATCTCAAGGTCCTTATCTTTAGTAGCAGTAGCTTACATCCTAGCCATTGTTGAAAGAGTAAAATAAGGTGAATTTTAGAAACTAACTCGGGATCGTAGCATAAAATTAATGAAAAAAGTGAAGATATCCTAAGAATTCCCTATAGCCTTCCAAAGATAAGAAACAAATATTATCATTCTAATCTATGGGAATCTACTAGACATTTGCTCTTGTAGCAATAATACTAGTAAACCTAGGCTCTGATATTAATTTGTCATGATCTTATTTCATGAGTCATGATGGCACCTACTTTAACCTCTAATAGGTAAGGCAAAATGTAACCTGAAATGATAAGTAAAAGGCTAGTTGGTATAAAGAACTAAAAATACCAAAATTATTCATGAAGTTAGATTACAAACAATATAATATAAGACAAGAGCATAATAAAAGATAAATAAAGAAAAGAGTAAAAGTATCCCATTACCTAGTAATGTTGGTACAAGAGTCTCTACCAAAAGAATTAGAGTACTAGTAGTTTCAAATATACCACGGTCTCAAATAGAAATCCCATCCAAAATAGAAAAAAAAGAGAAGGTCATCTTTGGCTCTAAAAGCTCAGCCTATCTCCAAACTCTGACCAATGTTAGTACAGATATGAAACATCCTGAGTTTTGACCCTTGGAAATTTCTAGAGTTTTTAGCATTTTATTGATAATATGACTCACCATAGGAGTCGTATGGTGAGGGTATGAATTAGGTGAACCAACTCGTAGGATGTTTAGTTTTGGTGGTCAAGTTTTAGTTATGGCTATGGTTTGGTGGTACGGTTCTTATGGTTAGTGATGGGTTATGGGGTTTATCCTTCACTTAATCTAGAACTTAATGACTTGACTTGGCTCTGAGTATGAGTGGCTCACTATGAGTTGTGAAGATAAGGTATGAGTGGTATAGTAGAGTCATACGTTGTCAAGTGTCCAACCCTTTTAATTCTATCTTGGATACGACTTATGAGTACTACTTATATATTATGTGTAAAAGTTGGCCAAGGGGAGTCGTACGGTGGATAGTATATAGATGTCCAACCTTCTATTTTGGGTAAGAATGGATGGTACCAATCGTATGATGTGTGTACGAGTGGAGGGTTCCAACTGTTCCCACCTGCGGGAATTTTTTATAGTTTAAGTCGAGGGTATTCTGGACATTTTTCCTTTTGACTTATTTTGACCCCACGACATAAAACACTCTTGGGACTTCTTAAACCTACTATTCCTAAATCAAACACTCTTAAATTTCTCTCTAGTTCTTGGTTCAAAAAGAGGCTAGTGTTTCCCAAAGGTGGTCAATTAAGGCTATTAAGGATAGTTTCTCTCCATCTTCCTTGTTGTATAAGGAATATTACTCCTCCCTTATTTATAGTTAAAACTAAAAAAATGTTTTAATTAATGGTTTTCATGGCATTATTATGGGTTTGTGTTTGTTTTGAAATATATGTTAAGGGTTTTGGTTACTAATGGTTTGATAATGTTATCCCATGTTCTATTTATGGGTTTTCATATTATAATGTTGTTTTAAACATGTGGTTACATAGCGATGGTTAATTGGTTTTTGGTTTTGGAAACTATATGCTCTCAACATGTTTGTTAAAATGCCAATGAGAATATTTTTGTCATATAGTTTGACTTTTAGTAAAAACCTTTCATTGCATAAAATAATAATGGAATCTAAAATGGTTTGATTGAATTAAATAATTTGGAAAGGGCATTGTATCCCCATGAGATGCAGGAATCGGCCATACTACTCCTCCTGCCCAGTGATTGGATTCTGGGATAGCATTTGTGTCAGACTAAAGTTGTGAGCTTCCATACTCTGGAAGACTCCATTTTATGCTATGGATTTCTTTTCATACTTTTTTTATTTCTTAGACTTTGCTTTTGGCAATGGTTGGGAACATGTCCTGATCAGATATTTTTTATTTTCAGTTAAAGGTTTCATGTGACTACTATATACAAAGGTTGTGTCGGTATTGGTGTCAGCCTTGGCATTGTTATTGGTATTGGGGCTGACACCGATTGGATGTTTGGTCAAATTTTTGGTTGGTCATGGTCATTGATTTTGTTAGTCTTTGAGTATTTATTGTTCTATATTTTTATATGTTTGGAATTCGTCTAACATAGATTGTAGGGTGGTTATGGTTAGTATTTAGGGTGGTCTTTGGTCTGATTAGACTTGAGGAACCCAACATGATTTGGCCCTTTTTTGAGTCGTGTTAGATTGGTATCATATTCCTAGGTTCATGGTCAATTGGGAGTCCATAAATTTGTGTCAAGTAGAGTTTCTTTTAAGGGTATGTAGCGCGCCATACTTATAAGGGAGAGGATACAAGGCCTTTAGGAATGTTTCTCTTTCTTTTGTTCTATTTTCAAGCTATAGATTCTAAGTTTTAAATTCTTCTCAAATTCTAATTTGTTCGTTTTTTAGATCATACCTCAATGATTTGAGGTTCACGAAAACTCCTCTATCCTAATAAAGGATAATGTAGATGGGACATGCTTTACACATGGGATCCATACCCGATCTGGGGGTCCAGTTCCTGATTGTCTTCCTGGAGTCCCACCGATTCCCTCTAGTCCATCTCAAAACTCTTAGGCTGAAGTGTTGAACATTAAGTTTCATTAATCTATTCATATGTTGGCATAATTGGTAGCTACTCAGTTTGAGCGTAGCATTCTTGTTACTCCACCTTCAAAGGCCTCAAAGGCTAGCCAGTTCATAAGGTTGAGCCCTCTGACCTTTCAAGTATTAAGGTTGAGGAGGATCCTTAAGGTTTTCTAGATGAGATGGAAAATATCTTTCATGATATGCATGCCATGAATATGGACGGTGTAGAGTTTCCATCTATCAACTAACAGATATGGAGTACCAATGGTACGAGGAATGGGATCAGGCAAGGGGTGATGATGTTGAGTCTTCTCTGTAGGAAGATTTTTCTAATACTTTTCTAGACCACTTCTTTCCTCAGGAGTTGAGGAAAGTAAAAGCAAAAGAGTTAGTTAATATAAAGCAGGGTAAGATGTCAGACAATGAGTATGCCTTGAAGTTCCATAGTTATCATGATATGCTTCGGAGTTGGTTTCTGGTATTGCCTTGAAGTTCCATAGTTATCATGATATGCTTCGGAGTTGGTTTCTGGTATGAGGTCAAGGATAAAGAAGTTTGCTTTTAGTTTGTCCGGAGACTTGATTTTGGAAAGTAAAGTTTCCTTATTGATCAAGGACATGGATATCTCTAGGTTTGTGGTATATGTGTAGAAGGTTGAGGAAGAGAAGAAGAAGCAGGTTTAGTTAAGGGAGAGCTAAGGAAAAAAGTTTAGGTTCTCCAAATAGGATGGTAGCCAAAAATAGAGTGATAGGGATGGTGGAAAGTGGATAGTAAAAAGTGGATCACTTTTGGGTCTTACTCGATGGCCAGTTCTCCCTACCCAAAGATATCGGGTGATAGGTGTTTCTAGGTTGGCGACAACTTCAGGGCACAGGTTGCCTAGTCTTAGGCTAGTGGGTCCCAGTTAGCTCTACTATATCCTTCTTATAGGTTTTGTGGTAGATTGCATAGGTATTTTAATAATGAGGGAAGGGACAGGTTCTTCAACTACGGTCAGCCAGGGAAAATGCTTATAAATTATCCTATTTGTAAGGTTTCCTCTAGGGAAAACAAGGTTCCAATTTCTTCATAATCATCTCCGACACTAAATGGTACACTATCTAGTTTTGGCACTAGTCAGAACCATCTTTATGCTCTCACTACTCACTAGGAGTCCGAAGCATCACCTGATGTCATGAATGGTATATTGAAGTTATTTTCTCATGATATGTACTATTTACTTAATTCAGGGTCCACTATCTCTTATGTGACCCTATTTGTGTCTGTGAAATTTTGTTTTGGTCCGAAGTGTGTTTCAGGCCCTTTTTCTATTTCTACCTTGGTAGGTGACTCTGTGGTTGCTAAAATAGTCTATAGGAGGTGTGTGGTATCTTTTGGTAGTAAAGAAACTATGGTGGATCTGTTTGAATTAGATATGGTGAACTTTGATATCATATTATAGATGGATTGGTTGTACTTATACTATGTCTCTCTAGATTATTGGACCCATAAAGTTGTCTTTAATTTCCCTAATGAGTCAGTTATTAAGTGGGAGGTGGTTCCCTATACCCTAAGGGGAATTTCATATCATATCTTAGAGCTTAGAGGTTGATCTTTATCATCTAGTCCAAGTTAAAGATTCTAACTCAGAGGGTCCTTTTTTGCATTTCGTCCCTATGGTAAATAAATTTCCTGAGGTCTTTCCTGATGTACTTCCTAATGTTCCTCCTAATAGGGAGATTGAGTTTGGGATTGATCTTGTTTTAGACACTCCTTCAATTTCTATTCCTCTATACTGAATGTCTCTGGCTGAGTTGAAGGAGCTTAAGTAGCAATTAAAGGATCTTTTAGATAGGGTTTCATCCATCCTAGTGTGTCCCCGTGGGTGCACCAGTATTGTTTGTATGTAAGAAGGATAGTTCCCTTCAGATGTGTATTGATTATTGACAGTTGAATAAGGTGACAGTAAAGAATAAGTACCCTCTTCCAAGGATAGATAATTTGCTTAATCAGTTGTACGGTGCTAAGTTTTTCTCCAAGATTGATCTTAAATTCAGGTGCAATTTTAGAAGATTAGGGAAGTGGATATCCTTAAGACTACTTTTCATACTCGATATAGGCATTTTAAGTTTCTGGTTATGTCTTTTGGGTTGACCAATGCCTCAATGACATTTCTGGATTTTATGAATAGGGTATTCTATTAGTTTCTAGACTTGTTCTTCATTGTGTTCATGGATGATATTTTGGTGTAATCTAAGAGTGAGGTGGATCATGCTGATCACCTCTGTGTGGTGTTGCAGACCCTAACGAAGCTGCAGTTGTATGCTAAATTTTTGAAATGCAATTTCTAGTTGAATGCTTTAACTTTTTTGGGTCATATCATTTATAGTAAAGGGATCATGGTAGATCCGCAGAAGGTTGTTGTAGTTAAGAAGTGGCCTAGACCTATTACTCCAACCGACATTCTGAGCTTCTTGAGTTTAGTTGGATACAACAGGAGGTTTGTGGAGAGCTTTTGTTCTATAGCTGCCCCATTGACTAAGTTGACTCAGAAGAAGGTAAAGTTATTGTGGTCTGATGCTTGTGAGGGTAGTTTAAAAAAGCTGAAGGATAAGCCAATTTCAGCTTTGGTTTTGACCTTGCTTGATGGCACAGAAGGGTTGGTGGTTTACTGTGATGCGTTTCATGTGGGACTTTGTTGTGTTCTGTTGTAGCATAGAAATGTAATAGCTTATAATTTAACATAGTTTAAGGTGCATGAGAGTAATTATCCAACTCATGATTTGAAATTGTTAGCTGTGGTGTTCACATTGAAAATCTGGCATCACAAGAGCTTGAAATGTGTGTTTATTTAGAAAAAGCTTAACCTCAGGCAAAGAAGATGGCTTAGCTACTCAAAGATTATGACAGAAGTCTTCACTACCATCTAGGTAAAGCTAATATGGTTGCTTATGCTCTTAGCAGGTTATCTATGGGGAGTCTAACTCATGTAGATAAGGAGAAGGAGAGATGGTGAAGGACATTCACTATTTGGATCACCTTTGGAGTTCGTCTCTTGGATTCTATAAATGGTGGTATGTTCATTCCAAAAGTGACGCAGTTGTCTCTTGGTGCTGAAATTAAGGAGAAACAAGTGTTAGATCCTATGTTGATGAGGATCAAGGATAACATTGGTGGGCAAAAGGTGACGGTCTTTGAGATTAGTGGTGATGGTACTTTGCAGTACCAATGAAGATTCTGTGTTTTTGACATTGATGGTTTGGGAGAAAGGATCTTGGCTGAGGCGCTTAAGTCGCTTTATGTTGTTTATCCTGGTTCAACAAAAATGTATCATAAACTCAAGAAAATAAATTGGTGGGAATAATATGAAGATGGATGTGGCAAATTTTGTGTCCAAGTGCATAATATGTCAACAAATGAAGGTTGAGCACATGAGGCTCGGAGGTTTGTATCAATAAATTGAGTTGCATAAATGAAAGTGGGAGGTAATCAACCTAGATTTTGTTACCGAGCTTCCTCAATCTCAAAACAAATTTGATTATATTTGGGTCATCATTGATAGGATGATGAAGTTGGCTCACTTTTGGCCACTGAGGACTAACTTTTTGGATGAGGATTATGCATGGTTGTATCTCCATGAGATTATGAAGCAGCATGGGGTACCAGTTTCTATTATCTCGGATCGCAGTATGCAGTTTTCATCTCACTTTTGGAAGTCGTTTCAAAAAGGCTTAGGGACTCAGGTTAGTCTGATTATTGCTTTCCACCACTGTCAGATGGGTAAGCATAAAGGATTATTCTGACATTGGAGGATATGCTTCATGCTTGTGCGACTGACTATAGTGGTAGTTGGGTTGAACACTTACCATTTATAGAGTTTACCTATAACAATAGCTACCACTCTAGAATTAGGATGGCTCTATTTAAAGCATTGTATGGTATGAGATGTAGGTCTCTTATTAGGTGGTTTGAGCTTGGTGAGGCAGGCATGTTTTTCCCAAACTTGGTTCACTAGGCTATGGAAAATGTGAAGGTGATTTGGGATAGGATTAAGAATGCCCAGAGTCACCAAAATTCCAATGCGGATATGAGGTGAAGGAATTTGGAGTTTGAGGTTGGGGATAAGGTATTCTTGAAGGTATCTCCCATTAAGGGAGTGATGCGGTTTTGGAAAAAAGAAAAGCTTAGTCCCCGATACATTGGTCCGTACTTGGTTTTGAGGAGGGTTGGTAATGTTGCATATGAGTTGGAATTGCCTTCTAGTTTTAGCTCTATTCACCCGGCGTTCCGTGTTTCTACGTTGAGGAAGTATGTGGATGATCCATCACAAATTGTACCTATCAAGGATATTGGTATTTCAGATTCTTTGTCTTATGAAAAGGCCTTGGTTGAGATTTTGGATCGGCAGGTTCATCGGTTGTAGACCAAGAATGTGGCTCAATGAAGGTTCTATGGAGAAACCATAAGGTTGAATAGGCTACATGGGAAGCTGTAAAGGACATAAAGTCCAAGTATCCGTTCTTGTTTCCTGCTTTAGTGGAAGGTATGTGTTCTCCATGACTTCTTTATTTTCAAACTTTGTTAAAGGAAAGTTTGACTTCCTTGGTATCTTTATTTTCTTACTTGGTTAAAGGTAAGGGTAGAGACGTTTAGGGGTTTAATTGTGCATGTACTGCCTTGTTCTATCATTCGAGGATGAATGATCAAAGTGGGGGAGAATTGAAAGACCCTAGGCTTTGGCCCTTGGAAATTTCCTGAGTATTTAGTTTTTTATTGATCATACGACTCACCATACGAGTCGTATGGTGAGGGTACAAGTCAGGTGATTGATGTTACGATTGTTGACGTAACATTTTGGACCTTTACGTAACATTTTGGACCTTTTTGTTAGGATAATTGGGTGTTTTCAAGCAACTACTATTGTATTTGACAGGGTGTTTTAGTGTTTTTAGGATAAGAACTGAGTATGAGGAACAACTTGGACAAACAAGACAAAACAAAGGACAATGATTAGCGACGGCTTAGGCGATGGGACATCCTCCTTGTGACAAACCGTCGGCTAGAACCGTCGCCCAATGATAGAAGACATATATACTGGACATCTTGCAACGGTCTAGGTGATGGGACATCAGCTATGCGATGAATCGTCGGTCCAGACCATCGCCAGGAAATAAAATGCATACCCACCGGAAGTTGCACGATGGACCAGGCGACGTACCATCGGTATTACGATGAACCATCATCCTACCCATCACCCAGAAGCAGAACATAGACTCACTGGAGCCCCAACGATGGCCTAGGCGATGGATTGTCGCCTCAGCGATGAATTGTCGCTCTACCCGTCGAGCATGAAACGGCAACTCCGAGTTCAAATTTTAAAGATCCAGTTCTGGAAACATATAAATACCAAGTCTTAGGGTTTATTCCGCATCATTTGTCATTAGTTTCATACTTCCTGCTCTATTGAGAGCTGTGTAACACTTTTCATTGAGATTTAAATCTAGAGATTGAGATTTGATTATTATTTTTTATATTTTCCATTGAAGATTGAGAAGAATAATAGTGTGACTTTTGTAAATACCCTCTTGAATCTATTTATGAACATCAATAAATCTTTTATTTTTTATATGGAGATGAGTAGCTAAACTCCCATAACTTGGGTTATAGAAGCCTTGATGTAGAGAACTATTTTGGGTTGTGAATCAGTTTGATTTCTAACATCTATCGAAATTGAATGAATCTTTCTTCATTATAATGACATCTCTTGGTTTCAAACTTGAGAAGACACCACTTGTTTGACAAGAAAGTGGTTGTTGGGAAAAGAAGTTATTCACATGAACTTTATAGGTTTACCCTATGGGTTAACTGGTTGATACCTTAATAGGATCAACTCTCATGGGAGTGCTATTGAATAATCCATGAATCCTTTAAGTTCGGAGAAGTAAAGGGGGAAACACTCATTAGGTTAAGAAACACGTGGGTAATTCTTAGAATTTAATAATTCTTGCAATTGAACACACAAGTGAGAATTCGAGCACAAATTCACAATCCTAACTATTTGAACATCTTGGTGAGAATAACTCTAGTTAATTTATTCTCATTGAAATTATATCTGCATTAACTCTCATTAGCTAAACCTTGTGTGATACAAATATGAAAGAATATTGTTAAGACATCCAAACCCCTTTTTACTCAGGAACCTTAGATAAAAAATCTAATAATAGTCACAATGCTTAGTGAACACAGTATTTCCTGTGGGATTCGACACCCAACCTAGTTGGGTTCTGTATTTGACAGTGATCGCTTACCCTCTCGTAAGAGAGGTGTAATTTAGGTGTATCAAATTTTGGTGCCGTTGCCAAGGAATACGATTTTCAATTAAGTTTGTGTTTGTTAATTGACCTTTGGTCAAAGTTTCCTAAATTTTACTTTTGTTTGTTGTTTTTGTTCTGTGCAGGAGAGTTATTGTGTATGCTAAGTACATAGAGACCGGGTGCACCATTATTACCAATACATCCGGAACCACAGCTAATTGACAGAATGGCCAATCCCCAAGATGCTGAAAGACTAGCCGCTTTTGATAGAGCTTAACTAAATTAGGAGAATGATGGTTAGCAGGCATGTCATTCTAATATTGATGATGATGATTTGCGGGATGACGACTTGTTAGATCCTGTTAATCCAAGGCATGCGGAAAATGTGGTTGCACCAGTCAATTGGAATGTCAATAGAAATTACCCCTTTAGGGCAAGGCAAGAGCATCAACCAGTGCAGTTTGATCTAAACAACGACGAAGATGGAATGGATGGAGTAGGTGGAACTGGAGCTATCATTCCTCCACCTCTAAAACTAGGATCTAAATTTAATATTACTAATATGATGATTCAACTCCTTCATCTTAAGGGGTTGTTCGGTGGTTTTCCTGGAGATGATCCAAACATGCATCTGGTGAATTTTGTCACTATTTGCAAGTCCTTTGATAATCCAGGAATAGGTCAGAATGCTATCCATCTGCATTTGTTTCTGTTGTCTCTGTCTGGGGAGGCGACGCTATGATTGAACGAACTGACTCCCGACTCTATAACCAACTAGAGGCAGTTAAAAGAGTCTTTCCTAGAAAGGGTCTTTCCTAGAAAGGTTCTTTCCACTCTCCAGAAGGATACAGTTGAGAGTTGAAATCATTAAATTTCAATAGCTTCCCACTGAATCTCTTCATGAGACATGGGGGAGGTTTAAAAAGAAGCTAATGCAATGCCCAAACTATAATATGATGGATATTCATCTGATGGAGACTCTTTATCGAGCTTTGAATTCTTTTATAAAGCCAATCGTGGATAATGCTACAGGAGGATCATTTGTTGACCTTAATTTTCCCAGAGGCCTCAGAGATGCTTGATCAGATGACCAAATAGAGTAGAGCTTAGCATACCAGGGATTCTATTATAGCAAGCTCTACTATGTTTGGTAGTATGACAGTAGAGCAACACAAGAAGGAGGAAGAACGTGACCAAGATATGGCACATTTAAAGACTTAGATGGATTTGTTAACTAAGAATCTATTGTTTGAAAAAATAAAGATGGTGAAAGCTGTTGCATCCCAGGGAAGAGCTGATTCTAATTCTGAAGAAGAGGCAAACTATCTAAATAATCAGGGGGTTTCTGAGGTAGTAGCAAAGGAAATTAAGGTTGGAATTATTATGATAAATATGGTTACAAGGATAGATATCAAGGGAATTGGAAAATAAAAAATGATAGGAGTGGAATATATGTACCACCTAGAAGTAGAGATAATGCTGCAACTAGCTCTGGCAAGATGTCCATGGAGGACATGATGGAGAAATTATTAAAGGGAGTTGAGACTACCAACTCTGGGGTGAATACTATGAAGAGTTATTTATCCTCCATGAGTCAGTTGGTAAACTCAAACTCTACTTCTATCAAGCAGCAGATGAGCCAACTCTTGGCAGCACTGAATCAGAGAAAAAACGGCACTTTGCCAAGTGATACAGTTTAGCATCCTCAAAATAATGGCTCCTGCATGGCAATTACACGCGGAGTGGTGAGGTTGTACCAGGATTATCTGTGGGCAACGCTGTGATTGCAGAGAATATTGAGCATAAATAAACTTGTCCAGTAGAGTCTAAAAAACTGGATAAAGTTATTGATAATGCACCATCCAACCATCAGCAGGTTGATGAGTTGGAGAAGAGCAATGGAAAGAAGACCGAAGTGGTGGTTACTACACTCCCAAAACCACCTCCTTTATTTCCCCATCAGTTGAAAAAGAAGGTTGATGACATAAAGTTTGCAAGTTTATGGCCATGCTAAAGTAGTTGACAATCAACTTTCCATTGGTGGAGGCATTGAAGCAAATGCCCAGGTACACAAAGTTTATGAAAGACTTTGTTGCGAAGAAGCAGACAATTAGTTATGAGATAGTGGAAAATCTCCATTATTGTGGTGCTATTTCCACAAGGTCATTGGTGTAGAGGAAGGCCGACCCGAGAGTATTTACTATCCTATGCACTATTGGGCCTCTAGATTTCTCAAAAGCTTTATGTGATTTGGGAGCCAGTATAAACTTGATGCGGCTTGCTGTGTATAAGAAACTAGGTTTGGGGGATCCTACTCCTACAAACATGAGATTAGTTATGGTAGATAGGTCTGTGAAGTGGCTCGTGGGGATATTTTATGATGTATTAGTCAAGGTGGCTAGTTTCATATTTCTAGCTGATTTTGTTATTCTCGATTGCGAGGTGGACTTTGAGGTGCCCATAATCTTGGGTAGACCTTTCCTCACAACCGAGAGTGTACTTATTGATCTAATGGCAAAAGAGCTACTATTCAGGCTGAATGATAAAGTAGTTTGATTCGATGTGTGCCAATCTATGAAACAACATAAATATATGAGCGTATTCTCTATTGCGGATGTGTATTATGAGAAGGAGCAGGAAGTACCTATAGAGGAAAAATTTGCTCTAAAGACTTTAGCTACTGTATTAATAAATTTTGATCAAGACAGTATTGAATATTATGAGGAGACTGTCTGTGCCCTGACAGGAATGGGGTCTTATTATTATGCACCCACAAAGCTGGATTTAGACTTGAAAAAGCATCCAAGTCCACCAGCCAAGCTGTATATTGAAGAGCCACCTATTTTGGAGTTGAAAAAGTTGCCTGGTTATTTGAGGTATGTGTTCCTGGGCAGTGGGAATATGATACCTGTTATTATTGTGGCTGACTTAGGTGAACAGTAGGTGGAAGCCCTTATTTGTGTTCTTAAGAGATATAAAAGGGCTATTAGTTAGACGATTACAAATATTATCGACATTTCTCCTGGTATATGCACACATAAAATCTAGCTAGAGGAGGATTTTATCCCGAATATTGAGCATCAACGTCGTCTAAACCCACCTATGGTGGTAAAGAAATAAATCATCAAGTAGTTAGATATAGGAGTGGTATATCCCATCTCAGATAGTAAGTAGGTAAGTCCTATTCAGTGCGTGCCCAAGAAAGGGTGTATGATAGTTGTGGCTAATAAAAAGAATGAGTTGATCCCACTCAAGCCTGCTACTAGGTGGAGGGTGTGTATAGATCACAGAAAACTCAACTCTTGGACATTGAAGGACCACTTCCCCATGCCTTTCATAGATTAGATGCTTGTTCGGTTAGCGGGAAGAGGTTGGTACTGCTTCTTAGATGGGTATTCTGGTTACAACCAGATTTCTATTGCTCCTAAAGATTAGGAGAAGACACCATTTACGTGCCTACATGGAACATTTGCTTTCAAGAGGATGCCTTTCGGGTTATGTAATGCACCTGCCATTTTTCAGTAGTGCATGATATTGATATTCTTCGATATGGTTGAAGACACCTTAGATATGTTTATGGATGATTTCTCGGTTTTAGGTGATTCTTTTGAGCTCTACTTGTTGAATTTGAGTACGGCATTGCAACGGTGTGAGGAGTACAATCTTGTGCTTAATTGGGAGAAATGCCACTTCATGGTGAAGGAGGGAATTGTTCTCAGTCACAAAATTTCAGCAAAGGGGATTGAATTTGATTGAGCTAAAGTTGAGGTTATAGGAAAGCTTCCACCTCCTATTTTAGTGAAGGGGGTGCGAAGTTTCCTTGGTCATGCTGGCTTCTATAGGAGGTTCATAAAGGAATTCTCAAAGATTGCAAATCTCCTTTGTAAAATTTTAGAGAAGGAAGTCAAATTATCCTTTGATGATGATTGATTGAAGGCATTTAAATGCCTTAAAGGGAAGATAGTTTATGCTCCTATTATTGTTGCACCGGATTGATCAAAACCGTTTGAGATCATATGTGATGCAAACGGTGTTTCCCTTGGAGTTCTGTTGGGATAAAAGAAAGACAAATTATTTCATCCAATTTATTATGCCAACAAAGCGCTGAATGGAGCTCAAAAGAACTACACCATCATAGAACAGGAACTTCTTGCAGTAGTCTATACTTTTGAGAAGTTTTGGGCTTATTTGCTAGGAACCAAGGTAGTGGTCCACACTGACCACACAACTTTAAAATATTTGATATAAAAAAAGGATACAAAACCAAGATTAATTAGATGAGTGCTGCTACTTCAAGAATTCGACTTTGAAGTCAAATATAGAAAGGGTTGCAAAAACCAAGTTGCAGATCATCTGTCCAGGATGGAAAGTGAACAAGCAGTTAGAGATGAATTTGAGATCAATGATGCATTTCTAGATGAGGAAATCTTGGCTGCTGTTATGGAAAAAATACCTTGGTATGCTAATTTCTCAAATTATGTAGTGAGCAAGGTGATACTAGAGAATCTTTTCATTTATCAAAGGAAAAAGTTTCTCCATGATGTTACCCATTACTTCTGGGATGAGCCATATCTTTTTCGGTGATGTGCGGATAGTATTATTAGACTGTGCATCCCAGAAGTAGATATGTTGAGTATACTGGAAGTGAGTCATGCTTCCCCAGTGGGAGGTCACCATGCAGGTGATCGGACTACAAGGAAAATGCTTCAGAGTGGCTACTATTAGCCTTCTTTGTTCAAAGATGCCTTCGAGTTCATAAAGAGGTGTGACCAATGTCAAAGGCAAGGGTCCATTTAAAGCACCATGAGATGCCAATGTCTAAAATGCTGGAGGTAAAATTATTTGATGTCTGGGTATTTGACTTCATAGGTCCCTTCGTGAGCTCATTTGGGATGAAGTACATATTAGTGGCCGTTGACTACGTGTCAAAATGGGTTGAGAAGTGGCTCTGGCGGATAATAAAGGAAAGCTGGTTGTTGCATTCTTAAAAACAAATATATTCTCTCGCTTTGGGGTACCACGTACCATCATAAGTAATGGAGGATTACACTTTTGCAACAAGATATTTAGAGTATCCTTGGCAAAATATGGAGTCAAACAGCATAAAGTGGCTACCCCATACCACCCATAGACCAGTAGGCAGGTGGAGATCTTTAATCGGGAAATTAAAGCTATCCTTACCAAGACTGTAAATGCTAGTAGGAAGGATTGGTCTAGGAAGTTAGACGATGCCTTATGGGTGTATCAAACAACTTTCAAGACACCCGTTGGTATGTCACCACACCAATTGATTTATGGCAAGGTGTGCCATTTACCAATTGTGCTAGAGCATAAAGTATTGTGGGAACTGAACCGGCTTAATTTGAACTTGAATGAGGCAGCAAATATGAGACTGGGGCAGCTAAATGAGATGGATAAGTTCCGTCTCAGAGCTTATGATAGGGCTGATCTATACAAGGAAAGAATGAAGAAGTACCACAATCACAGGATTAAAAAGTGGGATTTATAGAGAGGTGACTTGGTGCTTCTATTCAACTCCAGACTCAAACTATTTCTAGGTAAGCTTAAATCCAAATGGTCTGGCCCATTTAAAGTGAGCCAAGTCTACTCATCTGGGGTAGTGGAACTTGAAAATGAAGACGGAAGTGTCTTCAAGGTAAATGGACAATGTGTGAAACTATATATCAGTGGAACGGAATTGACAAAGAGTATTGGTACTATCTATCTTGATGAAGTCTGAGTAATCGAGATAACTGAGTTGTGCTGCGATAATAAATTAGGCGATAGGGGGAGGCAACCCACAGTGTGTTGTTGTAAAGCACTATTTAAAGTTATTTTAGTATTTTTTTTATTGTTTTGTATAAGATAAAGGGTTTGTGTAAGTGTGTAGGTCTGATGGCACAGGAAAATAGAAGCTGGGAAAGTTTGGAGGTGACCGACGGTTTACCCAATGGATCGTCGGTGACTCGACGGACTGTCATGGTAGCCGTTGCAGCAAAGTCCAGAAACAAGGTTACTAGAAGAGTAGCAATGATTTGACTGATGAACCGTCGCATACTCGATAGATCATCAACTCAACCATTGCCAGTATGTCTCTTGGAATATTCGCTGGAAAGGGACGATGGTTTGACCAATGGACCGTCGCACATGCGATGAACCGTCGTATGAACCTTATTGCAGCGGGTTGGGTAGCATTAGTTTAAATAGTCATATTTTTCATTCTTATTCGATCCAAATGATTTTAAATTGATAAGTTAAGGGGGTCGAACAACGCCCCAACTATTCAAATACCTGAGTGTATTTAGTGTCCCTGCATTCAAAGAATCTAAGACTTTTCATTACCTCCTTAAACTTCTCATGTTCCCTCCTCCCATCTATTTAAAATTCATCTTCTCTTTAGTCTTCCAAACATAAAAAACAAGAACTTTTCTTAAAAAGCAAAAAGGGTGAACTTGTGTCCAGTATTTAGAGTGTAAGGGAGGATAATGTTCAAGTATTGCAGTATTCAGGTATGATTATTTTATTGTCTACATTTTATTCATATCTGAGAACAAGGAAACCATGTGAAGTCTATGAATATTGAAATACTTCTTTTGATTTTGATTTAGCTCATAGACACTTTTTCCCAAAATTCCTTCCTGACCTAGCCAGATACCTCATTACTAGCCTAGAAAAGACCTGTTTGATCTTGGAATGCAGCCATAAGGGGGGTGCTGGATGATAAAGGCAAGCCTATGGGTACTTGTGCTATGTTAGTAAATTCTTTGATGAGTGAGAGGGTTTTGAATCATATCTACCAAATATTTTGAATGGTGGATATCCTTGACTGTGAGGGCAACCTAATTTACGCTTAATTTGGCTGATTTTTGTAGATACTTGTAACCATATGTGTGTAGATGAATTGAATTCAAAACAATGCTGGTTATGGACTCTAACATGTTAAACTATATGGTTTGGATGAAAAGTGAATGGTTATGTGAAAACTTGTTCAGAAGAAAATGCCTGTCATCATGTTGTTCGTATTTATGGTTTGGTGCTGACTTGCTTAAGGACAAGAAATTACCTTAAGTTGAGGGTATTGATGTTACGGTTTTTGACATAACATTTTGGACTTTTTTCTTAAGATAATTGTGTGTTTTCAAGCAACTACAGTTGTATTTAACAAGGTGTTTTAGTTTTTTCAAGATAAGAACTGAGTATGAGGAGCAACTTGGATAAACTGGACAAAACAAAAGAGAAATGATCAGCAACGGCTTAGGCGATGAGACATCGGCCTTGCGATGAACCTTTGGCCAGAACCATCGCCCAATGACAGAAGACAGATACACTAGAAATCTTGTGATGGTCTAGGTGATGGGCCATTGGCTATGCGATGAGCCGTCGGTCCAGACCGTCGCCAGGAAATAGAATACATACCCACTAGAAGTTGTACGATGGACCAGGTGACATACCATCGGTATTACAATGAATCGTTATCCTACCCGTTGCCCAAAAGCAGAACATAAACTTACTGGAGCCCCAGCAACGGCCTAGGCAACGAATTATCGCCTCATTGATGAACCATCGCTCGACCCGTCTAGCATGAAGCAGCAACTCCGAGTTCAAATTTTAAAGTTCCAGTTCTGGAAACATATAAATACCAAGTCTTAGTGTTTATTCTGCATATTTTGCCATTAGTTTCATAATTTCTCCTCTATTGAGAGCTGTGTAGCACTTTTCATTGAGATTTAAATCTAGAGATTGAGATCTGATTATTTGTTTTAATATTTTCCATTGAAGATTGAGAAGAACAATATTATGACTTTTATAAGTACTCTCTTGAAGCTATTTATGAACATCATTACATCTTTGATTTCTTATATGGAGATAAGTAGATAAACTCCCATAACTAAGGATATGAGAGCCTTGATGTAAAGACTTATTTTGGGTTTGTGAATTAGTTTGATTTCTAATATCTATCAAAATTGCATGAATATTTCTTCACTATAATAACATCTCTTGGTTGCAAAATTGAGAAGTGAGCCCATGAACACCACTTGTTTGACAAGAAAGTGGTTTTTGAAAAAAAAGTGATTCATACTAACTCCATAGGTTTACCCTTTGGGTTAACAGGTTGATGCCTTAACAAGATCAACTCTCATAGGAGTGTTATGGAAAATTCATGAATCCTTTAATTTCGAGATAAGTAAAGGGTGAAACACTCAGTAGATTGAGAAACACGTGGGTAATTCTTAGAATTCAATAATTCTTGCAATTGAATACATAAGTTAGAATTCGAGCACAAATTCACAACCCTAACTATTTGAACATCTTGGTGAGCATAACTCTAGTTAATACTTTCTCATTAAAATTGGATCAACATTAACTTTCATTAGCAGAACCTTGTGTGATACAAATATGAAAGAATATTGTTAACACATCTAAACCCCTTTTTACTCAGGAACCTTAGATCAACAGTCTAATAACAGTCTCAATACTTAGTGAACACATTATTACCTATGGGATTCAACACCCAACCTAGTTGGGATCTATATTTGATAGCTACCGCTTACTCTCTCATAAGAGAGGTGTAATTTAGATGTATCAATGATCCAACTCATAGGATGTCCAGTATTTAGTGGTTAAGTTTTTATTATGGTTAAGGTTTAATGGTATGGGTTATATAGTTAGTGATAGGTCGTTGGGTTGATCCTTCACATAATTTGAACCTTAGTGACTTTACTTGGCTCTGAGTATGAGTGGATAACTATGAACCGTGAAGATAGGGTATGAGTGGTATAGTGGAGTTGTACGTTGTCCAATGTCCAACCCCTTTGATTCTATCTTGGATACAACTTATGGGTACTACTTGTATGTTATAGGTACAAGTTGGTCAAGGGGATTCATATGGTGGATAGTGTGTGGATGTCCAAACTTCTATTCTAGGTATGACTAGATGGTATGACTCGTATGATATGGGTATGAGTGAAGGGGTCCAATCGTACCCACCTACGAGAATTTTTATAGTTTAAGTTGGGGGTATTCTAGACAATTCCCCTCTTAATTTCTTTTGACCAAACGACTTAAAACACTCATGGGACTTCATTAAACTATTATTCCCAAATCAAACACTCTTAAATCACTCTTAAATATCGCTCAAGCTATTGGTTAAAAAAGCATAGGGTTTTCTCAAGGTGGTCAATTAAGGCTCTCAAGGGTGGTTTCTCTCCATCTTCCTTGTTGTCTAAGGCATGCTACTGTAACGCCCCAAAATCTAGTTCCTGGGATTCCACACGGTGCTCTGAACTACAAGTAGTCCTGAGCTAACCCTAGTTTCCTTTTCTAAATATGAGCCTTAATATAAGGGAAAATATAAATGAAAAATCATAACATATGCAGAAAATTATCTAAATCATCTGGGAATATCTGAATCATACTAATCTCAAAGGTATGATAAAGAAAATGCTGAAACTCAGTGTACAAGAATAGAAATTTGAATACTAAATCTGGTAGTCTGACAAGGTTCTACTATATGAATCTAGAAAGTCACTGGGACAAGCCCCAACTAACTCAAAGTGTCTGAAATGAATAAAGAAATATCTACTAATAAACTGAAAGTGTGAACAACTAAGTCCCCAAACTATGAGGACTTACCAACTGTAGGAATGTAGAAGAGATACTCGAAGATCACTCACACTGCTGAGATTGAGCACTTGAACCTATATTATGAGACAATGTAGTACATAGACATATATGTGGATCAGTACTTTGAGGATGTACTGAGTACATGGGGGTGCATGCAATAAGTAAACAATATCATCATAGTTTATAAAATTCATGCATGCTAAATGTAAATGACTCACATAGCTTGAGTAATCTGAATTCTGAAAATCATAATCATAATTAATAATACATATAATGTAAATCTTTTGAGCCATTACACTTAGTTCTGAAGTCTGTAAAATAGCTTATCTTAGGTATTAAAATCTTAAGACCATAACTTCAAAAAACATATGCTTTTATCTTAAATCTATAAATCAATAAACTATTGAAGAGTGGGGGACATCTGTTGGGAGGTTCTTCTAAATAACATAAACATGTGAGCAATCATGGAGTCCCACCTCTGACCCCCGTAAGGTAGGGATGTTCTACCTTTGTTATCGGAATAGAGCTTCTATCTAATGTGATCACAATCTGAGTCATCTACATAGAAGTGGGAATAATCTGAATCCTATATTGACACGTAGTTCTGGGGTATGAAACCGTAGTAACCTACCCATATCGCTGCTAAATACTACTCCTATTCATATGCTCAAAATCTTAAGAAATTCATTTCAAAAATAGCACAAGGGTTTACAAGAAAACCAATTATGCTTTTCTTTCTTTAAATCTCGAGTTATCTGAACAAAGTGGATTCTTATCTAAGCTTAGGACCAAAAGGTCAAATCTTTATCAAAGTTTGTGAATAATCTTATCTGAGGGTGCTTCTAGCACAAATAATCTTGAAATAAAAATCTTAATTAGAGCATAATGATTCATGCAACAATCTCATGTCAAAACATCTAAACATTCATGCTAGGTGATGTAAACACTTATAATTCATCATAAAATCATGAAATTACTGCACAATGCATAGAAATATAAATAAAGTCATGTAATTCAACATCTAAATCATGGGAAATCTTATAATCTTAGAAATAATGATAATGGATATAAACCCTAACTTGAATTTCCTGGAAAATCATATAAGTTGCAGTAAATTTGTAATTAAAATAAAGTTTTGGGCACAAGGATGAAAGACTTATCCTTGTTCAAACCCCACATACCATGTTGGATGATCTAGATGCTAGAACTTGAATCTTGGATATTTATTGATGTTTTGGAAATGACTTCTTAAAGTTCTTGAATTGAGAATTCTCAATATTGAATTGTCTTTGAGGATTAATGGAGAAATTTTGGATTTGTTAGGGAGTAAGTTTGATGATCTAGGGTTTGCTTTTTAGAGAAAAGTGATGAAATGAGCATAAAGTGCATTGGTATATGATTAATGAGATGTTTTGGATGGATGGGGCCCCTGGGGATTGACAAAAATACCCTTTTCAAACTTTTATATGAAATTGGAAAACATACATTTTCCTGATCTGGGTGGCCACCGCGACGCGCCATTATCGCAATTGCTCACTGCAAATCGATGAATGGAAAATGGGTAGACTCTGCGATGTAGACACTTCACAGTACCCTATTGGAATTCCATTTTGGCATATGGCGCGATGCCCTATTATCACACTGGACCTCTGAAAATTGACAAATAGGAAATTGACCCTCTTCGCGACGTGTCAATATCGCAGAGGGCCACTAAAATAGGACAATTGGAGATTTGGCTCTCTTCGCGATGTGCCAATATCACAGAGGGCCACTAGAAATTGACAATCATTATTTAAACCTGCTACGCGACTCGCTATTGACCGAAATGACGGTGTTTTACTTCTGGAACTTAAAATAGCCATAACTTCTTACCCGGTTATCAAATTTATGCGAATCTTATATCGTTGGAAAACTAATTCAATTTCCTACGCAATGGAAACTCAAAATCTAAGGAATTCTACACGAAATAGATAATATTTGTTTTGGGAAGCTATCCATTAACATTATAGGGATGAGTTAAAGCTAGGAAAATCATGAGGTATTACAATATCTCCCCCTTAGAAACATTCATCCTCGAATGTGGCAATTAAGCTAAAATTTCTGAGGAATCTGAGAATATAAGGTAGCATGCACAACTTAAATATACTGCAAGTCTGAATTTAAATCATTTTGAGCTTCTGATTAATCTATGAGTGCATGAACTTACATGAGGACAACTATATAGCTGAATATATGAGTAGGAAAGAATCGAATCAAGGAAGAATATTACCTTCGTGTAATACCCCAAAAGTTCAAACATTTTTAGGATCATGCTTCAAACTTATGAGTAATAAATTTTAGTTTTTTGGTTGTGTTATGATTAAGGTTGATACATATTAAGTCCTTAAAAGTATCCTAGCTAATAGATGAATCAAAACATTTCCTTACCAATTGAATTCTTGAGAAGGATATTGGTATAGTCAACTTCAAACATGCATATATCTCGTTATGATATGAATTTAATTTCTTATGACCCACTAACAGATAGATAATTGAATTATCTTTCCAACGATACCAATTTTGCCTAAATCCGATACCAGAGAAAAAGGTTATGCCCATTTTACTCCAGCATGTCAGCCTGAAAAACTGAGTGACGACATTCGTGATAACTTATCACAACTGTGATGACTTTATCATGAATGTCGTCAGCCTTAGGCAGAAACCAGCCCCAGTGATGACATTTTGTGATAAGTTTTCACAAGTGTGATGACTTATCATGAATGTCATCAGCCTTAGGATGAAACCAGCCCTCAGTAACGACATTTTGTGATAAGTTATCACAAGTGTGATGACTTATCACGAATGTCGTCAGCCTTGGATTTTCAGCAACTGGGAAGCGGTTTAGTAAGGGTATTTTGGTCCTTTTCCTTCACTTCCCATGACTTATAACCCTCAAGGAGTGTATTATCTTCCATTCTCTTTAGTTAAACATCTCAAAAAAATTCTCTCATACACTCTCAACCACAAGATTAGGGTTTCCTCTCAAGATCATCTCCTCAAGAACAAGAACATTCTCTCCCAAAGGGGTTAAACCCTAGTCAAGAAAAATCAAGAGCAAGCCTAAGTATTTCTTCAAGAACCTTCAAAAACATTAGATCTCTTTCAAGATTCAATCACTAAGGTATGCGTAGTGTTCATCCATGGATCCTTTTCCTCCATGGAGCTCAAGAATCATGTTTTAAATTATAAATTGTGATTTCCTTGTTGTGTTATGACTATATTTATGTTGATGATTGTAGTTTGGATTCAAGGTTGTATCTTGATGTGTTTTTCATGAAGCATATGAGTAGGTTAGTTCAAACCCATGAATTTTGGATGGATTAAGATTGTAAAATTGATAAGTACACCTATGCCCAAAGTTGTGCATGTAATGTGTTTGATAAAATTCCAAGAATGATAGAATCCATGTTTTTATGACTTAATAGTGCCTAAATGATAAGTCTATGTTCTATTCTTTATGATTCCACATGAACTCTATGTTATTGTTGTGATATGGAATGAGCATGATATTGAAGCAATGCGAGTATATACATGTTGTGCGCATCCCCTTCCATGTATAAGATATTGAGAACCAAGTGTAGTATGAAATCCCCTACTTATGATATTGTGAATTGTGAACTCTAGTCTTATGATCAAGTTAGTCATGTGTGTCAGTTTTCTTCCATTGAGTCTTGGGGGTACTTGTACCCAAAAAAATATAGTTTTATGCCTAGAGCCATGTCATGTTATCACGATACTCTCAGTTAAGCCATGATCTATAGAACTTAGTCAGTCATGTGACTCAGGAAATATTAGAATCTCATAATCTCAGTTAATTCTAGATAATAGTACTATTCCGTCAGTTAACAAAAGTCAGTTATTCAGTCCATGTAAAGTCAGTTAATCATGTTCAATCTCTTTAGATGGGAGTAGAAGTTAGCATCGAGTGAACCTAAGGATGGGAACTCACCTACCAGATAAGGGTGTGATTCTTAGCAGTCATCCTTCTGTTCCAGAACTACATAGACAACATAGGTTGAGACATCTTAACCTATCAGATTAGGGTGGATGAGGTGATTTGACCTGTCAGACCAGGGTCCCACCATTCTTATTAGAGTAACCTACCAGATTAGAGTCACTCACAGCTTGTCCTTACCAGTGGCGTGGTATTAACACCCTTCCAATCAGGGCATAGATTGGACCCCAACTTAGCTATTATAACGCATTTGGGGCATGTCGGTTAAACAACTACCTCCCACAATTTCAGTCTTAGCCTTAGTAAAAGAATTCAGATAGTTCTTCAGATTTTAGTATACCAGGACAGTCAGATACAGTCAGTTTAACTACAGTACGAAACTCAGGTAGTTCCATCAGATTTAGGACTGTCAGACACAGTCATCCATGTTACCAGAAATTCCATTATTAGTCATGTTAAATATCAATAAACCATGTATTAGCGTACAGATCTAGATATCACACATTCATGATCTCAGTTACTATGTATGCATGTTTGTATTCTCACGTTCATATTAGTCAGTCAGTTAGCACTGCTCATGTATGTAAGTCCTTTTGCATATAGCCTACCTCACTCGCATACTCAGTACTTTCAGTTGTACTGATGCATTTGCGCTATGGTGCTTTCTTTTATGTTACACCATAGGTTCAGAGCCACGAGTTCCAGATCAGTAGTAGCAGTCCTATTTTATTATATAGAGTTTCAGTGAGTCCTCTTCATTCAAGGACGATATGATTTGACTTCATTTATTTTCTTCAGTTAGCTTTCAGTTTACGGAGTTAGTTGGAGACATGTTCCTTCAAATCCTTACTCAAACAGTATTTAGAGGCTTTTATATTTAGTTCAGATTTGATTCAGACTTCCGTTGTTTTGGGTACTCGTTACCCCATATGGATGTTACTATTTATTAGATACCTTATTTAGTTGAACCTAATGGCCTATTGTTCATGTTTTCCACATTTTACATGTATATTATGCAGTGTACAGGTACAGATATCAGTCATGGGTTAGCTTGTGGTCCTTCGGGGTCATAAGCACCGTGTAGTGTTCCGATTCAGCAAATCGGGGCATTACGCTTTGGCTATATTTGAGTTTGTGGAGAAAAGGTAAGGGTACTTGGCTCGTATATCTGCTTCTGCTTTCCAAGTAGTACCCTCAGCAAACTGATTCCACCAAAGAACTTTGACCAAGGGAACTTCTTAGTTCCTTAGTCTACGAATCTGATGATCTAAGATCATAACTGGAATCTCTTCGTATGAAAGGCTGTTCTAAACATCTGAGCTATCTAAAGTAACTACAAAAGTGGAGTCATTGATACTCTTCTTAATCATAGAGATGTGAAACACAGGATGAACGGTTGACAAGTCTGCGGGCAACTCAAGCTCATAAGCTACTTTCCAAACACGACTCAAAATACTGAAAGGGACAACATACCGGGGACTAAGCTTTCCATTTTTGCCAAATCTCTTTACCCCTTTTATGGGTGAAATTTTTAGATACAATGAATCACCGACCTCAAACTCAAGGTCTCTTCTTCTCATATTTGCATAGGATTTCTGACGACTTTGGGCTGTTTTCAATCTTTCTCTAATCAACTTAACTTTATCCATAGCTTCAAGCACTGTGTCAGGCCCAAGCAAAGCAGCCTCACCCACTTCAAACCAACCTATGGGTGATCTATATCTCATCTCATAAAAAGCCTCAAACGGGGCCATCTAAATGCTAGAATGATAACTGTTATTATACACAAGCTCAATCAATGGAAAATGCTCATCCCAACTACCCTTGAAATCAAGAGCACATGCCCTCAATATATCTTCTAGAGTTTAGATGGTCCTCTCTGCTTGACCATCTTTTTGAGGATGGAAAGCTAAGCTAAGATGGACTTGGGTACCAATACCCTTCTGAAAAGCTTTGCAAAACTGGGAAGTAAACTAGGTACCCCTATCTGAGGTGATAGACAAGGAAACCCCATGCAATCTGACTAACTCTTAAATATACAGCTTAGCATAATCCTCAGTTGTGTAAGACGTATGAACTGATAAGAAATGCGCTGACTTAGTCAATCTATCTACAATAACCCAAATTAAATCATGATGACATCGCGATTAGGGTAGACCATTCATAAAATCCATATTCACCTCTTCCCACTTTCAAGTAGGAATACCAAACTCTTGCAACGTACCACCGGGTCTTTGGTGCTTTACCTTAACTTGTTGATAAGTTGCATACTTAACTATAAAATCCGCTATATCTCTCTTTATACTGCTCCACCAATACATTTCTACAAGTCGTGGTACATCTTGGTAGCTCCTGGATAGATAGAATAACGCACACCATGCGCTTCAATAATAATTCTCTATCTATACATGGTACACATAGTCTACTCTGGTATCTTAGCACACCATCTCCCCCTTGGGAGAAGACCTCTACCTTTCAGTCTTTAACTGACTCTTTCAACTTAACTAAACTAGAATCTATATCTTGCTTCTCCTTCATTTTTGAAACTAGGGATGATTCGAAACTACTCTGCACCCAAATACTACCCTCAGTCGAGTCAACCAATCTAACACCCAACCTAGATAAATGGTGCAGTTCCCGAGCTAACTCTTTCTTATTATTCTCAACATAAGCAACACTGCCCATAGAAAACCTACTAAGGGCATTTGCCACTACATTGACCTTGCCCAGATGATACAACACACTCATATCATAGTTTTTCAACAACTCCAGCCACTTTCTCTGATGGAGATTCAAATCCCTCTGAGTAAACACATACTGCAAGCTTTTGTGGTCCATGAATAGATCAACATGTACACCATATAGATAATGTCTCCAGATTTTCAAAGCAAATACCACACTAGCTAATTCAAGATCATGGGTTGGGTAATTAATTTCATGAGGCTTCAACTATCTAGAGGCATAAGCTATGACCTTACCTCTCTGCATTAACACATAACCCAAACCAACTCTAAAGGCATCACAATAAATAACAAAGACGACAGTACCATCAGTTAATGCTAGAACTGGGCCTAAAGTGGGTCGAGTCTTCAACTCCTGAAAACTCTTCTCACAGGAACTTAACTTTCTTTTGGGACAATCTAGACACAGGAGATGCGATAGAAGAGAAAACTTCAACAAAATGGCGGGAATAACCAACTAGACCTAAGAAACTCCTAATGTCTGACGGGGAGATAGCTCCAGGAAAATTCCTTATGGCTTCTATCTTTTGGGGATCGACTCTAATGCCATAAGTGGAGACAATATGACCGAGAAAGGTTACTGATCTTAGCCAAAATTCACACTTGCTAAATTTAGCGAATAATCGATGCTCTCTAAGAGTTTCCAAGAAAACTTTAAGATGATCTACATGGTCATCCTCACTACGGGAGAACACAATGATGTCATCTATAAATACTATGAAAAACATGTCTAGATAATGTTTGAACACTCAATTCATGAGGTGCATAAAAGCTGCTGGGGCATTAGTTAGCTCGAAAGACATGACTAAAAACTCAAAATAACTATAACAGGTTCTGAAAGCTGTCTTTCAAATATCACATTCCCTTACTTTAAGCTGATGATAGCTGGATCTAAGGTCTATCTTTGAGAAATAACTTGCACCTTGCAATTGATCAAATAGGTCATCAATTCTAAGAAGAGGATATTTGTTCCTGACTGTAACTTTATTCCACTGATGGTAGTCGATACACATGCGGAAAGAACCATTTTTCTTTCACATGTATAGGATGGGAGCGCCCCATGGAGAAACACTAGGCCTTATGAAGCCCTTATCTAGGAGATCTTTAAGTTGCTCCTTCAACTCCTTAAGCTCTGCGGGAGCCATATAATAAGGATGAATAGAAATAGGCTGAGTATCTAGGAGAAGGTCAATACCGAATCCTATTCCCCTATCGGGAGGTACCCCTGAGAGATCTTCTGGAAAAATATTAGGAAACTCATTGAGCATTCAGATTGACTCAATTATTGGAGTCTCAGACTTAGTGTCTTTAACTTAAACTAGATGGTAAATGCAACCTTTGGAAATCAACTTTCAAGCCTTAAGGTAATATAAGAAATGACTCTTGGGAGACACTGAATTACCTGACCACTCAAAGATTGGCTCATCTGGAAATTAAAACTTCACTACTCGGGTGTGGAAATCTATAGAAGCATAACAGGAATGAAGCCAATCTATACCCAGAATAAGATCAAAATCAACCATGTCTAACTCTATCAGTTTTGCTAACATGACTTTATAAAGGACAGTGGTAAGATGTTTTTTATAAATCTATTTGGCAATAACAGACTCACCTACTAGAGTAGACACCAAGAAGGGCTCAAGGATTTTTTTAGAACTTATCTCAAAATTTACAGCAACTAACGGGGTTACATAAGAGAAACTCGACCCAGGGTCTAACAACACATAAACATCAAAATGAAAGAAACAAAGCATACCAATCATAACATCGGGTGAATCCTCCTTCTCCTAACGGGATGGTAAAGCATAAAACCAATTCTGGTACTGACCGCCACTGGTACTAGATGATGCACCCTGAGGAGGAGCTGGATGACCTAGAGGAGCTGGTACGCTATTAGCTTGAGTCTGAGGATGAATATCTCTATTCCCCCATCTAGCAGGTGGGCACTCTTTAATTCTATGACCCACCTGGACACAACCATAACAACCTTTCTGACCCCACAAATATTTACTTCCATGATTCTTACTATACTTAGCACATTGGGGATGATTAGCCTTCTCACTCACACTATTCTGAGATCTGGACATAGAAAACTTACCCTACTATTCCTGTCTATTTCTGGGTGCAGGAACACTGGTTGAAGAAGTGCAGGCATAGATGAATGATTCTAAAACTGGGAATGATTTCCTCCTCCAGACCTACTCTGACCAAGATCAAATTGCCTGTTCTAGCCCTCTTATTTACTGTTTCTCTTTCCTTCTCCTTTTCTACCTCAATCAGCTGAGTGTGCATTATCAATCTAGGAAGATCTATGTCTCCGATGAGCATAGCAGTCCTACACTCCTTAACCACCAACCCAGACACACCGATCACAAACTTACTTATGCTTGACCTAGGGTCAGCCATCTGATCAGGGGCATACTTAGATAACTGGTTGAACTTAAGGCAATATTCCTTCACAGTCATTGAGCCTTGCCTCAGGTTCATAAAATTTTCTATCTTAGTTTCCCTCATCTCACGTGGGAAGAACTTGTCTAAGAACGCATCCTGAAATATCAGCTAAGTTATGGAAGCTGCATTCTCTCCTCTACTTTTCTTCCATATCACCATCCAATCATACGCAACATCCTTCAGCCTATAGGATGTCAATTCTACACTCTCTTCTTAAAAAATATGCATAATTTGGGTGATCTTTTTCACCTCATCTAGATACAACTATGGGTCCTCACTTGCCTTAGACCTATAGAATTCTGGCAGAGTCATCCTCATAAAATCTCAAATTTTAGCTGCGTCTATGTCCCCATCCTACTGAGGTGGGATAACAGCCTGACCCTTGCCCTAAACATTAGCTGTCATAGCTTGGGCTAGTACTTGAAAGGCATCCTAAAACTCTGCAGGTGACATATTCTCATTCAAAGAATCTTCGGGCTGAGGTGGTTGGTTATCATTTCTACAGGCCTTAGCTCGATGAGGAGGCATTTTTTGTCATGTGAAAGCATGAGTTAAAAGCAGATAGAGACAATGAATGCACAATAGATAATGAAAAAAGAGATGATTTCCTAAAATGCTCCATACCAACTTGCTCATAGATGTGGCGCGCTTCACACCGACGATCAAGACTCTATGTAATACGGCTTATTTAACTTCCTAGGACTCTCTAAAACTTAGGCTCTGATAACAAGTTTGTAACGCCCCAAAATCTAGTTCTCGAGATGCCACATGGTGCTTGAAACTACAAGTAGTCCTGAGCTAACACTGGCTGCCTTTTCTAAATTAAAACCTCAAAATAGGGGAAAATATAAATGAAAAATCGTAAAATATGTGGAAAACTATCTGAATCATCTGGGTATATCTGAATCATACTAATCTCAAAAGTCTGATAAAGCAAATGCTAAAACTTTATGTACTAAAATAGAAATCTGAATACTGAATCTGGTAGTTTGACAAGCCTCTACTATCTGAATCTAGAGAGTCACTGGGATAGGCCCTAGTTGACTCAAACTTTATGAAATGAATAAATAAATATCTACTAATAAACTGAAAGTGTGAACAACTAAGTCCTTGAACTATGAGGACTCATCAACTACAGGAATGTAGAAGAGATGCCCGAAGATCACTCATGCCACTAAAATTGAGTACCTGAACCTATATTATGAGACAATGTAGCACATAGACATATATGTGGATCAGTACTTTGAGGATGTACTGAGTATATGGGGGTGCATGCAATAAGTAAACATTATCATCACAGTTTATAAAATTCATGCATGCTAAATGTAAATGACTCACATAGCTTGAGTAATCTTAATTCTAAAAATCATAATCATAATTAATAAGACATATAACGTAAATCTTATGAGCCATTACACTTATTTTTGAAGTCCATAAAATAGCTTATCTTAGGGCTTAAAATCTTAAGACCATAACTTCCAAAAACATATGCATTTATCTTAAATCTTTAAATCAATAGACTGTTAAAGAGTGGAGGACATCTGTTGGGAGGTTCTTCTAACCGACATGCACCATGTGAGCATCCATGGAGTCCTACGTCTGGCCCCCGTTAGGTAGGGATATTCTACCCTTTCTATGGGATAGAACTTCCATCTAATGTGATCACAATCCGAGTCATCCATGTAGAAGTGGGAATAATCTAAATCCTACATTGGCACATTGTTCTGGGGTATGAAACCGTAGTAACCTACCCATCAAGGTGCTAAATACTATTCTCATTCTTACGCTCAAAATCTTAAGAAATTCACTTATAAAATAGCACAAGTGTTTACAATAAAACAAATTATTCTTTTCATTATTTAAATCTTGAGTTATCTAACAAAGTGGATTCTTATCTTAGCTTAGGACCAAAAGGTCAAATCTTTATCAAAATCTGTGAAGAATCTTATCTGAGGGTGCTTATAGCACAAATAATGTTGAAATAGAAATATTACTTAATACATAACAACCCATGCAACAATATCATGTTAAAACATCTAAAAATTTATGCTTGGTGATGTAAACACTTATAATTCATCATAAAATCTTGAAATTACTACACAATGCATAGAAATATGAATAGTCATGTAATTCAACTTCTAAATCATGGAATATCTCATAATCTTGCAAATAATGATAATGGGTATAAATCCTAACTTGAGTTTCATGGAAAATCATATAAGTGCTAGTAAATTTGTAATTAAAATAATGTTTTGGGCACAAGGATGAAAGAATTATCCTTGTTCAAACCCCACATACCTTGTTGGATGATCTAGATGCTAGAACTTGAATCTTGAATCTTTATTGATGTGTTGGAGATGATTTCTTAAAGTTCTTGAATTGGGAATTCTCAATCTTGAATTGTCTTGGAGGATTAATGGAGAAATTTTAGATTTCTTAGGGAGGAAGTTTGATGAACTAGGGTTTTCTTTTTAGAGAAAAGTGATGAAATAAGCATAAAGTGCCTTAGTATATGATTAATAAGGTGTTTTGGATGGATTAAGACCCTGGGGATTGACCAAAATATCCCCTTTAAACTTTTATGCAAAAATGGAAAATGTACATTTTTCCGATCTGGGTGGTCACCGCGATGTGCCACTATCGCGGTGGCTCATTGGAAATTGATGAATAGAAAATGGATAGACTCTGTGATGCGAATACATCACAGTGCCCCTTTGGAATGCCATTTTGGCATATGGCACGACACCCTATTATCGCACTGGACCTCTGGAAATTAACAAACACAAAATTAACCCTCTCTGCGATGCGCCAATATCGCGGAGGGCCACTGGAATGGGAAAATTGGAAATTTGACTCTCTCGATGCGTGAATATTGCAGAGGGTCACTGGAAATTGACAATCATCATTTAAAATTGCTACATGACGTGCTATTGACCGAAATGACAGAGTTTTATGATTGGAACTTAAAATAGCCATAACTTCTTACTCGATTATCAAATTTATGTGACTCTTAAATTGTTGGAAAGCTAATTCAATTTCATACACAATGGAAACTCGAAATCTAAGGAATTCTACACTAAATAAATAGCATTTATTTTGGGGAGCTATCCCTTAACATTGTAGGAATGAATTTAAGCTAAGAAAATCATGGGGTATTCTAGCTACTCCTCCCCCTTTGTTAGTTCAGACTAAAAACATGTTTTACTTAATGGTTTTCATGCCATTATAGTGGGTTTGTGTTTCTTTTATAATATATGTTGGGGATTTTGTTTACTAATGGTTGGATAATGTTTTCCCATATTTTATTTATGGTTTTTCATGTTATAATATTGATTTGAATATGTGGTTGCATGGAGATGGTTAATTGGCTCTTGGTTTTGGTTTTGGAAACTATATTCTCTCAACATGTATATTAAAATGCCAATGAGAATGTTTTTATCATATTGTTTGACTTTTATTGAAAACCTTGCATTGCATAATGATAATGGAACCTAAAATGGTTTGATTGAATTAAATGATTTGCAAAGGCCTTGGTGGCCATGAATTTGATTGATTGAAAATCTTATGGGGTACATGGAAATCCCCTAAGAGTTAGCTAATGACATTGCTTACAAGATATAGTCGGTATGACGCTACCACTTCATAATGCCTTGGTAATTAAATTCTGGAATTGGTGGCTTGTTTATGTTCTAAAGGTTTTAATTAGGCAATAATGACGGGTTGTGATAGCTAACCATGAAGGTGTGAGTCCAATAAATAGATACTAGAACTCATGTTTACTGACATAAGGGTTAGTCATGGTGACCATATACTTATGGGATACACGAGAATCCCCTAAGTTATACTTGTATATATGTATCATAAAAGGCGAAGGGTACACGGGAATCCCTGATGCCTGTGATATCTCTGGTTCATATGGCTACACGTACTAGGGCCCATTCAGGGGATAACACTGGACCCATATAGACCATGGGCGGTTTTAGGATAGTCAAGCTACACAACCCAGGTTAAGATTTTAAATACATGCTAAACTCGGTTCCCCTTCATGATATGTAATATATATATATATATAGGAATATGATTGCACTTGGTTATTTACCTAGTTTTAAATGTTTCCATTGTTTTATCCTGAATACATGTTAGAATTCACCTGCTAACCCGTCTTCGAGAGTTGTATCCCCACGTGATGCAAGAACCAAACATCCTACTACTCCTACTCAATGATTGGATTCGGGGACATTATTTGTGTCAGACTGAAGTGGTGAGCTTCCATACTTCGGAATACTCCATTTTATGCTATAGATATTTTTCATACTTTTGTTTATTTCTCAGACTTTGGTTTTGGCTATGGTTGGGGGCATGTCTCGATCGAATGTTCTTTGTTTTCGATTAGAGGCTTTGTGTGACTACTATGGGCATGGGTGGTGTCGGTATTGGTGTTAGCCTTGGCATTGGTATTGGTATTGGTGCTGACACCGGTTGAATTTTTATTGGTCATGGTTATGGATTCTCTTATTATCTTTGATATTTATTATTCTATTTTGTTATATGTTCGAAATTCATCTGGCATAGGTTGCAGGGTTGTTATGATGGGTATTTGGAGTGGTCTTCGATCCCGGTTGGACATGAGGAACCCAACATAGACTCTGTAGACACCATCGACCGACTAATCAAAATAATAATATAAGCACAATAAAATGTGAGATAGTAAACTAAAGTCAAGAAAAAGGGCTAAACTGGAATAATGCTTCAAGTACTGAAAATAAATAACCATATAAATAATATAAAAAAGAATGTAACTACTATAGCTTAATTGGGCCCCCTAAAACCTAGAAGGCGCAAACAAGGGAAAATAATCCAACCAAGCCCCCATAAGCCCGATGGATACAATTAAAAAATAGTATCGATCATAATAATCCCATAGTATCTTAACCTAAAAACTGTAACCATAGATCCTTCAATACCATAAAGCCTGACTCAAATTAGTTTATTAATCATTATAGGTAACCCCTCAATACTAGACTCAAATTGGAAATAGTACCTTAAATATCGAACTCAAATTGGAATTAGTGTCACAGATGTTAGACTCAAACCGATCTTAAATAAATCCTAGGTACAAGACTAGTCCAAGTCTAAAAATATCTAAATGCTCCTCGGGCTCAAGAATATAAATAAGATGATTGAAGAAGGCCTCTTAAGTCTACAAGGGGCTAATATAATATTGCCCTAAAGAGGTTCGGAGGAGCCCACTTTCAACCTTGAAAGTCCATCCTAGGGAAATTTATAACCCAAGATAGACTAAGGTTCTAAAGTCCTACTATAAGGTCCTAAATAAGTCAAAGTCGTAACTAGCAATTCTACCAAAGGAACGAATAGATAGGTCAAATTCGCCTAAGTACGGTTCAGTAGTAGTTTAAATAATTCAAATTTTTCTAAATATACAATAAAATCGTAATTTCCCAACCCATGACTAGAGTAATATTATACCAATACTCTAAGAAAGCTCAATCTATGAAGAGTAAGTCTAACCTACTTGGACGCCAAATAATGCCCAATAAAGTCAATTAAATTAGAGTTTTTTCCTTCAAATAAGCCTCTTCTTGATATCACACTATTAAAATAGAGATCTACACATTAATTCAAGAATAATCATGCACATATTGTATTTTAATTTTTTGGGTCCAAGATTGAGTTCAAACCTCATGTTGGGCCCGTTTGCGAAAATTGTCAACATGTCCTTCTATGATCAAGAATCATTTACCTTCAAGATTGAGTAAATTCCAAGTTCATATGACACAAAATCAAACCATCAAGAAACTAGAAATTTTAGACTAAATCAGATAATTAAGTAAAGAATTAGATGGAGACTTACAAGGATTACAATGAGAAAATGATTTTTCCGCGCTCACCAACACCCTACTATCACCCAAAGATTAATCTTCTAATTTTTCTAATCTCTCTAATATTTTATGGATTTTGGGACATGAAGGGAAAAATAGGTGAAGGAGGAAATAAATGTCCCTGCGTTTGTTTCTTAAGCATCTATTTTATTGGTTAAGTGATCACCACTTAAGCACATATGGTTGCTTAATCGACCCATGCCCTGATTGGCCTCTACTAAAGCAAAAAATACATTACTTAAGCAATATCTGCTAAAGCAATTAGGTCTCTGCTAAAGTGACAGAGTAGGGACTTGGCTTGGCTACTAAAGCAACCAAAAGTCTGCTTCAACGGCTATACCAGTTGAGTCCATGCACCAACTGAAACTTGTTTTTTTCCATGTTTTCATTGACCCCTCAAGATTCTTCTAGAATTCCATGAACGTAACCAAAATATGTTACCTTATATAATTTGATATTCCAAACTCAACTACGTCATCAAAATTTCCATATGGGATCATTTCGATGAAATATGGGCCTCACACCTAAAGACCATTTTTATCAACATCCACCCATTTTAAAATGAAGCCGAAAGACTTAGGGCCCTAACCAAAGGATCCCATAGCCAAAAATTGATGTTTTGGACAAAAACTGCCAAAATTAGCATATGAGATTATTAACCTAAAGTTTATGCCTAATAGCTAATCCTTAACAACGAAAACTTCAAAATAGAGAATTGACTCTAAAAATTAAATGAATTACCACTAACCAAACTGTCATCTCCAACAAGTCATAAATGACTTAGGGCCATTATGTGAAAGCTCTAAATATAGAAAAAGTGTAGAAATGCTGAAAATTAGCTAGAGGGTCAATACAGTAACTTAGAACACTTTTTAGTCATCATGGGGTTACACCCCGGATCACCTTTAACACATTTATATTTGCCTTATGATGGATAAATTCATAAGACAAATTTAAAGAGAAGTGTCATGGTGTATGTTATTCAAAGATGATATAGTATTGATTTGTGAGATGCACAATGGAGTTAATTATAGGTTGGAAGTCTTGAGAAGCACCATAGAGTCTAAAGGATTCAGGTTAAGCAAGAATAAAATAGAGGATCTGAAGCACAATGATGTAATGCATGAGAGGATACTGGAAGTGAAGATAAGGGGTCAAGTCATACCTAAGAGAGGAATCTTCATGTATCTTGCATCTGTAATCTTAGGATATTAAGAGATTGACAATGATATCGCACTCCATATAAGTGCGGGGTAGTGAAATAGAGGCTCTTCTCTAAGGTGTTGTGAGATAAGAATATGTTATCTAGGCTTAACATAAGTTCTCTAAAGTAGTAGTTTGATAAATATTTCTATTTATGGAAAAGTGTTTGCCAGTCAAGAATGTTGACTTCAAAAGATAAATCTAGAAAAGATAAGGATTCTTATATGGATATGTGGAAATACCTAGAGAGATATGATTAGGAATGAATTTATATATGAAAGGTGGGAGTGGCATTAGTAGCAGATAAAATAAGGGAAGTTAGGCTGACATAGTCTAGGCATATGAAAAGGAGGTGCGAGCATACACCAGTAAGGAGGTACAAGAAGTTGTTTGTAACATAAGTTAGGAAAGGTAAAGGTAGGTCAAAAAGGAACTAATGCGAGGTGATTAGATAGAACATGACACAAACTTCAACTGACTGAGGACATGAACTTAGATATGAAGGTATGGTGATTATGATAGAAGGCTAATAAGTAGCCGAGTGTTATTGCACTTTCTGTGAGAGAGGAAGAGGCCTCGACTCTTCCTCTCATCTTTTCCTTAGTAGTAGTATTTAGCTATAGCGTAGTTGCTTATTCTTTAATTTTGGTGACTAGATGTTGTTGAATTTATTTTGTATCTTGCAATTTTATATCTATTTTCTGACAATCGTACATCATATATCTTTCATTCTTTTGAGCTGAGGGTCTATCGAAAAAAATCTCTCTACCTCACAAAGGTAGTAAGGTCTGTGTAAATCCTACCCTCCCTATCCCCACTTGTTAACTTACAGCAGGTATATTGATGTTTTCATGTATTTCAATTTATCTATTTTACCAAAATTTCTTACACCTAGTACCCCTCCACACTCCGCTTGGTATACTGATAGTGTTTCAGCAATGGCTTCAAGATTTCCCATTTTTCTTTCAAGAATCTTCAAATCTAACATAGATGAATTAATGTATTAGATTCATACAAAGTTAAAAAAACACAAGAAAGGAAAAGAAATCAAAATCAGGACATAGTGGGATAATTTAAAGAATTATCTAAATAACATAGAAGAAACACAAAGCCATCTCTTTTATTGGCTTTCTCCAGTGAGACACTGTTCCTACAACTAGAGATAATTTTCTTATTCTCCTTTCTTTTTTTCTCTTTTTCTCTAAGAGGTCAATACAAATGATGTTTGTGAGTATATCTTTTCACATTGTGTATCAGTATTGCATTGGGTCTATAATGGTAGCTTGTCAATGTGGTTTTGTGTTGCTTGTGTGATGGAGGATGAAAATGAGGAGAAATGACTTTGTTGCGGCATATATTTTATATATCCTTGTACATATGTGTATATCAACGTGTATTTGTATATATCATGGATATTTATATATGATAAACAATGTAGTAGTGACATTTTTTTCCTGTTTTATTTTAACTCTAAATTATATTTATTATGAATCAATCCAAACCACGTTTATCTTCCTCAAGATTTTGTACATAAATCCATAAATGCTTCTAACGAATTTCAGCCACACCGACAGTATTTGATCAAATACATTTAGAGAGTCAACATATGTCTTATACGATACTTCTCAAACTACCAGTTGGCCTTATAAACTCAAACAATATTTGATGGCCTCAATCTATTTTAAAACATAGTTAATAAATTCAAAATAGTCTAGGGGTCGTGGAAAAGCTACTATGTGGTCTGTGGCGGTCATTTCTCACTACTAGCCTAGAATAATTTTTTAGCCTCCACTAAGTTTTCGTGTTCATACTTAACGTGCTGATAGTTCAAACAAGAAGCAACATGGTTAGATATATTTTGCTTGATCTTTCTCCATTATAAATGTATTTTCAAGTCTTAGTACATTTTTATAGACCTGAGATGGATAGAATATCAAGAACATTGTTCTTTCTCTGTAATAGTCTACTAGTTGATCGTTATGTCGCATCACCCTGTTAGAATAAATAACCACTTTCTTAGACTATGCTTAATTCATTGTCTCCTTAAACTTAAAAAAAATAAGGATCCTTATCTTAATGAGTCTTGATCCACTCAACCAATAGAGATTATGTATTCATACAAGCAAGTATTCCTAAAAACAATCAAACATCTTATATAACATCTCGATTCGCCAATAGTTGAAAATCTATGACCAGGGTAGAATATGAACTAAAATGGAGGACAAACTACCTGTAGTCTGTAGACTTCTTACATAAGGGATATGCCTCCATGTTCACTTCCCAGGTGGTATATATGATAATGTCATAGTTCTTCAATATCTCAGGCCACTTTCTTGTCTTAAATTTAGGTATTTGTACTTGATATGTACTGTAGGATATTGTGGTCCGTGAACACTTCCTATGGCTTGTTATACAAGTAATGACACCATAAGTCAAGTACAAATAACACCTTCTTCCAACACCAAATGATGTGTTGATTATTTCTTCTTCAGGTTCTTAATCTATTTCAAAGTGTATGTAATCACCTTGATTTCGAACGTAAAAACATATTCAAAACAAATATATGAGGCATTACAATACATTGCATAACCTTCCTCTCTTCTAGAAAAGGTCAAGATAGGTTTATAATTGTTGAGATTAACAGAAGAAAGATATAATTGGAGAGACCTTATGTTGGCCCAAGATCGTTAACTAAGATCGAAAGATTCAACTAAAGAAGAAGAAGCTATGAAAGAGAAGCTTTGTTATAAAAGAAGACTTCTTGAATTGGATTGTTTTTTAGTTGGTTACTAATGTACAAGGATATCCCTATTTATACTTGTTTATGGATGGTTCGAGAAAATCTTATAGATACCTCTACAAGAAAAATCTAGTGATCTATATCTTCTACAAAATATTTATTCAAGATACTACACTAGGATATTTTAGAAGAACCTATGATATTTATTCTTCCAAGAAATCCACTTTAGATATTTTTCACACTCCCCCTTAAAGTAATTTTTTGGAAGCTATTCCAAACTCAAAGTGGAAGAAATCAAACAAAGTTTTGAACCATGCCTTGGTAAAACTCTTAGCAGTTTTTCCCAACTCCTCTTTCTTATTCCAATGAAGAAGATTTTCTGTTATCAATTTATCCTTGCTGAGTTTTATGACGTTGACTTCTTGAGGTCCTCATTTCTATGAACTCCTCCACAACATCATTATCTGGAGACCCAAATATGATGAAAAATTTTGAAGCTCTGGGATTCAAGATTTTAGAACTTACTCTTTTTGAAGCAACTCCACAACACAAGGATGTTTTTTCGGTATTAGTCTCCTTATTTTATTTGATGACGATATGATCAACAATTTTCTATGAAGCCTAGGTAACATAATAGGATCCACCACTAGATTCCATTTCTGGCCCTTCAATCATATTGTATGTCTTTTCATCTAAAATTATCGCTTTAATTTCAACGTTTTCATCTATTTTCTATTTATCTTCTTTATCAGCTTCCAGTATTTCCTCTGAGCCAGCGATTGGCCTTGATATGATAGATCATTGATCATGGATATCAACTTCTACTAAATCTTCCTTAATTCTTTCTACAATAAATTCATCGCTAGAATATAAAGTTTCATACACTGTCTGTTTAGAATCTACTTCAATATCCTTCACATCCAGACTTTTATTACCATTTTCAAGATTTGCTACTTTGGTTTCCTTGAAAACAGCTGCCACATCTCCAGTATGAATGTCCTTATAATTTTCTTGCTTATTATCAGGGCACAGTGCCTTCCTTCTCCACATAATGGCTTGTATTATATCCGATCGATTCTCTTTCCAAATTTACGGAATACAAGGCATTTATTGCTTGAATCCAAGCTTCTAAGAATCTTTTCAACCTTCTTCTTCAATAGTTTTTTCAATATGAATCATGTTGCTCTCTGTAGATCAACAATATCTTCTTATATGTCCTACTTTGTCGCACCGATAACATCTGAGAGGCTTTTTATAATTGTCAAAAGAATCTTCTTTCTTTTTAGGCAAGCTTAGACCATATGTTAATCAAGAGTCAGGCATATCTATTGTTTTTCCTTTAAAGTTTCTCTTGTCAGCTACAAGAGCAGTTCTTTTCCTTTCTTCGACAAATTCACCAGTCAATTATTTGGCTAGTAACTCTCGTGAAGATAAAAAATTCTCAAATTCCTCTAAGGATTGTTGTTAATTCCATCCTTGAATCGATGTCACAAAGGGAATATATTCTGGCTTCAAACCACAAATAATATTTCTTCTTAATCGTGCTTCAGAGATAGTTTTATTCGGATTTAATAAAGAGATCTTAGCACGTAAGTTCTTAATCCTTAAGAAATACTCGGCAATAGAAAGATTTCCTTGATTGGTGTTTGCCAATTCATTATCCAATATCTATAGACGAGCTTCATTCTTCTTGTTGAATAACTGGTCGAGGGCTCTCCAAATTTCATGAGAGATTTATACCTTTTAATATGGTCAAATAAAATGGAGGAGATGTACCTCTTCAGAATGAACTCCGCCTTTTCATTAGTCTATTTCCACTTCTTGTATGTACTACTATTCTTCGGTCTGTTATCTAGAAGACTTGTGTTACTTTCATTAACATCTCACAAATCCTCACCCATAAGGTATGATTTCATATATGACTTATATACCTTATTATTGGACTAGTTCAACAGCTCCATTCCCTGTCTATTAACGCGACTGCTTAAATCTATTTGGATAAACTAGTTGAATCAACCACATATCCAATCTTGAAAGAAACACCAGTCAATCTATGACTTTGGCCCTGATACTGTCATGACTCGACCCGAGGTCCTGGCCACGACGGGCATCCCGAACCACACAGGCTCGAGATATCCCTATAACTCCCGAACCTACTAGTGATATTGTCCGCTCTGGGCCCAGGCCCTCACGTCTTTAAAATGTATCACTATGGAGTAAGTCTTTCTCACTTATATACCCAGCATCCCTCCTGTGTTTTGCTGATGTGGGACTTCTTCCTAAGTTGGGGTGTTACATACACCCCTCCTTACAAACTCAGCATCCTCGCTGAGGTTTGCCCCACCGAATGGGATTCGCCTACACTCAGGACTGAGGTTTGCCCCGCCTAACCAGGATTTGCCTACACTTATTTTGAACTCTAGCCCATATCGACAGGGACGACACATAAGCAGCTTTGATACCATTCTATCACGACCCGACCCAAGGCCTTGGCCGCGATGGGCATCCCTAACCACACAGGCTCGAGATACCGCTGTAACTCCCGAACCCACTAGTGATATTGTCCACTCTAGGCCCAGGACCTCACAGCTTTAAAACGTATCACTAGGGAGTAAGGCTTTCTCACTTATATACCCAGTATCCCTCCTGTGTTTTGCCGATGTGGGACTCCTTCCTAAGTTGGGGTATTACAAATACCATGTAGAGAATAAAAGAAGAAAAGAGTAATTGGAGAGACCTTCTGCTAGTTTAAGATCGTTAACTAAGCTAAGAAGATTCAACAAAAGAAGAGGATGCTATGAAAGAGAAGCTTTGTATTGGAAGAAGACTTCTTGAATTGGATAGTTTTTGAGTTGTTACAAATGTACAAGGCTATTCCTATTTCTACTTGCTTATGGATGGTTCAAAAAAATTTTCTAGATACCTCTACAAGAAAAATCTTGTGATCTATATCTTTTACCACTCCTATAGAATATCTAGATAATTATATTTATTCAAGATACTACATTAGGATATTTTAAAAGAACCTATGATATTTATTCTTCCAAAAAATCCACTCTAGATATTTTTCACAAGTAGTTTTCTTAAGTTTCTAAATAAATGACTCATGTTCTTCAACCATTTGATTCGAATGCCTTCTGTATCAATTTGGTCAGTGGAGTTGCTATGGTAAGAAAATCTCACCACAAAGCATGCAATAGCTTGCTAAAACATAGGGAACTTTGTATGTCAATAATAATTGGCACCTTTCTCTTTTTATAGAAAAATCCTACAACTTAGGGTATGTTTGGTATGAAGGACAATGATTTCATAGAAATAATTTGGTTTCTTACTTACTTTCTCATGTTATGTTGGTGAATGAAATATATATTGTTGTGTTTGGTTTATGAGTGAAAATCATTTTACAGAAAATATTTTTAGTGTTTGTCTAGAGAATAAAAAACACTTTTTCGGAAACATACATTTTGACCCTAAAAATAATTCCGACGATCATTTTGGGACTTGACCCCGACTCCCGACCTGGATACCTAAACAAAGATCCAATGTTGACTCTGACTAATGACTTGAGACTTAAAATTAAATTAAACCCAAGACTCGACCCTAAATCTCAAAATGAGACCCAACCTTGTGTAACACCCCACATTTTCAGGCTAGACTTTGAACCACCGTTCCAACGTCGGTAAACTCTCATCCAAAGATTTATATATGAATATATATTTCATGATCATTTATCTAGTGTGTGAATTGACATCGAGGTGAAAAATTTTCATAGGAAGCACTTAGAGCAAAGCCGAGTTGAGAACACTTTTATTGATTGAGTTTTTGTATTTGATCCTACAAGGGTCAACTTTAAACAACTATAATTCCCATAATATAATGATTTAGGTGGAATACTATATATCAAATGAGATTTCTTTGACTCTTCTTTCCAACGCATTAAATTTCATCTTAATCTGATATAGGAGTAGAAAGATATGCTCATTTTACTTCAGAGTGTCCGTCTGTCAACAAGGTGACGACTTGAGGTGATAAGACATCAGCTATATGATGGTCTATTAAGCTCGCTGTCATCCTTATCCATAAAATACCCTACATCACTTGGTAAAGGTGACGACTAGGTTGATAATCTATCAACTAAGTGGTAAGCCATTATCTAAGTTGTCACCCTTAACCCAAAAGTGTCCAAGTCTACCTAGAGGGTGACGGCTAGGTTGATAAGTCATCAACTAGGTGATAAGCTATCACCAAAGTCATCAACTAAAAATTTTAGTAATTTTTATTTAGTTTCTTTAGAGGTATTTTGGTCTTTCATCTCCTCAAACCCTACCCACACGACTTAGATCACCCTATAAATGATAGTTTCACATCATTAGTTAGTTTTCAACGTTTACTCTCCTCTCTACTCTCAAGAGAAAAGAAATTAGGGTTTCTTCCAAAAGTTCAACTTCCAAGAATCCAAATTCATGTTCTCCTTCAAGAAATCAAGAAATTCAGGTATGTGGTGTATTCATCAATGGGTCTTTCCTACCATTGAGTCCAAAAATGCCCCTTTTGTTCAAGTATGAATTTTAACCTTCTTTTGGGAAATTATCTATGTAAATCATGAATTTAATCCATGTCTTCTTATAAATTTGAATTTAAGCCATGTCAACATGTTTTCCCATGTAAATTAGGTTCCTTCATATTTTAAATTTTAATTACCCATGTTATGTTCAATTGCTTTCATGCTGAATCATTAGGTTGCTAATTAAACTATTTAAATATGTTGTTCCCTAAAGTTTAACACATTCCTATGATCAAATTCATGTTTCTCACCCATTCATTAAAATATCTTATGTTTTGGGTCTTTGAACTATGACTTTATATCACTATTTTAAAATTGCTATCATATTTTTGTAATCATTCTATGCTGAAGGGTTATGAACACTCGATACCTATGTGTTTTACATAATTCCATTTTCAAGTAACAAGTTAGTCAGACCATGATTTTATTACTATATTTAGAACATTATGTTCATGCTGAGCTCGCATCAGTATCATACCATATCATGTTATACTCATAATAATACCAGTGTCATTCAGTTAGGAGTAGGATTTAGTACCGAGTGAACTTAGGGATGGGGTCTCACTCGCCAGTTAGGACTGTGTCCTTAGTAGTAGTCCCTAAGTTCCAAAACTACGTAGCCAATGTAGAATTATGAGATGTCACCTGCCAGTTTAGGACTGACACTGTCTAAGGAGTCACTCGCCAGTTTAGAACTGGCTCCGTAGTCCTTCGGGACATCATACTTATGTATCCATATCATCAGTCATATGTTAGTACTTGTGGCGAGGTACTGACACCCTTCCAACTAGGTTTATAGGTTGGACCCTGATTTGATCAGATTTGGACATGTTAGTTATATAATAGCTCCCATAGTTTCAATCAATACTTAGATTATATTAGTTTAGGTTTGCATGACCAAGTAATTAGATTACCAATTATTTAATCAGATAGTTTTATAGATTATTCAATATTCAGATCATGTCAGTACATACTTTGCTTGGTCTTGCATTTATCTTACACGTTTATGTTCTCATGCTCAGTATCCAGACATGGTCCTTCGTTAAGTTTTACAACATCTTTAGCTTTAGATGAGATTTACATACAGTATTCATGTTTCTACCATTTCTCAGGTTACAAAATTATTTTCAACTCATGTTTTATAAATCTCATTATGACTTACAGTTTTCACGTATCGGGATGTTTTAAATATATGTTTTAGCAAATAACTTACATCTTCAATTTTAAATCATGTTTTAAATATTTCCATGATTCAGTACATGTCCTCATATACGCAGTACATTTCAAAGTACTAACCACATATATGCATTTGTGGATACATTCCTTTATGATGTAGGTACTAGATATAGTCCACACACTAGGGTCAGACAGTTCTTAACTTTTAGACAACAGGCGATGAGTTCTCTTATTTTGAGGACTCTAGTCAGTGGTAGTTCATGTACTATATTGTTGTTATTCTTTGTATTGATTTATGGTAGTTGGAGGCATGTCCCAGCTACCTATAGTCAGTATAGTAGAGGCTTCATAGATAATCAGTCAGAGTCATGATATGTAAATGAAGTTTTTTCTTTAGATTTATCATTTTGTAAACTTTATCAGTATTACATTCATTTGGATTTTTTCATGATTATGCTTCCGCTCAGCAAATTAAGTTTTATTATGTACATATTAAATCAGTTGCTCAATAGTATGCCAGAACATGGGTTAGCTTGGGATCACCTGTGGTTCTAAGCATTGTGTTATGACTAGGGGGAAGTCTCAGGTCATGAAACCCTGGCCTAGATTTTGGACAAAAACCCAACCCTGATAGTTGATCTAGGAACAAACCCAACACCCAACCCAAGAGCCGCTCCCAACTTATAACAAACCATTTCATTATTACTAAAAGTATTTATCATAAAGGAATAAAAACCCCATTAATCATAATTTAGAGGACCAATTATATAATATGGGAGTGTGTTAGACATGTACTAAGGTCATACAGTACCCCCTAACACCAAGTTAAGTTGTAAGAGTTCCTACCAATTGAGTTTTGTGCTATGTTTAAAATAAGGTCAACTTCAGATGGACATATTTCCTAGAAAAAAGGATTTATGGGTCTAAATACCAATCAAATGAATCTTTGAGTCTTCTTTCCAACTTATCCAATTATTTGTTAATTCATCTCTAGATTTAAAAATTATCATCATTTTACCAAACACTGTCCAAGTTGAGAGGTTAACCATTGCAGCGATGTCGCTGCAGAAGTAATGTAGCCTATACAACGGTGAATGGGTACTATTTTAAATCAATTTTGATGGTTTTTTGGGTTTTAACTCACAAACTTTATCTCAAAGCCCTAGAGGGGTCATTTTCCATCTTCTTGGATGGAAATTCTTCGTTGAAGTAATTTTTTTAGCAATCTTCTTCATTTTACAGTCCTTTAACATCTTAGAATCATGATACCAACCTTTAATGGTGAAATTCTTGGGGATTAGAACCTTAATTTCATGATATATTTGGAAAAACCTATGGATTTGGGGGGTGGGGGGTAATATATGATATTTTGGGGAAAATGTATGGGTTAGGGTAATATCACCTAGATATTTTCTTGGGTTTAATTTGAAATTTTATTAATAATTAAAATGTTTTAAACATGATGGACCAACCCATCTTATAAATCCTACACCTAAATCTGTAAAAAAAAAAAAAATAACAATTGGACCGACCCAATTAAATGACCCAGTCTGAAAAACACACCTATAATTAGTAGGGTTTCAAAATTTGTGCTTAGAGATGAGCTCCCCCTTTCTCCGCCTCCTTTAATATGTTCATCTTCATCAACCTTTAATTTCTTCTTCTTCAGCTCTGGGTTGTTATGTTGTATCGGTATAAGGATTATTCCATCTTGCATGAGTAAGTATAGGCCATTCTTTCTCTATTTATTGCTTGATCTTTTACTGAGAAGTTGATTTAAATCTTCATTTATGGATTTCTCAGTTGAGATCTTCAGTTTTCTTCCAGTTCTCTTTGGTGCTAACACCATGGGTCTTGTTTTCTAAGGCTTGCTTCTTTCTTCAAGTAAGTTATATCCATCTTTGCATTTTTTACTTGCCATGTATCATGCTTCTAACCCTTGGCTCCTTCTCACTGTATAGCTATAGCTAGAATAGTGATTTTGAGATGCTCAGACCCACTGATAGTAAAAAAGAATCAAGTAACTCAGTCGGTTAAATCTTATCTGACTTGTTGACCCCAATCTACTATGATTCCCTTTTTGTTGGCTGGGGTAGATAGACTAATTAGCACTTTCACTTTTTTACTTACCCCCACAGGTTGTTAATATGATGTATGTGAAAAACTTTGTTGTAGCCCTTCAAACCTTCTTATCCTTTTGCTAAACTAGACTCAGATATGGGCATTGTGGCTTGTCAATATTAAGAATCTTTCTACCTGATCTTGGTAGCTGACTGAATATTGTAAATATGAAATTTTCAAGCTCAAATTCTAGATTAGATAAGTAATCCGCAAGTTGATTGCCTTCTCTTAATATATTCTATATTTGTACCTGCTTATCTGCCAGTAATTGCTTTATTTATTTTACTGTGCCTTCTATCTTCCATGGTGCTTCCCATTCATCAATTAGGAATTTCTGCATTGATAGTGAATTTGTCTAGATAATCACTTTGTTTTGACCGACATGATTGCAATAAATGACTACCTGTAATATAGCCTCAGATTCTGCTACCATGTTATGCTTTCTATCTCCCACGGTGCTTCCCATTCATCAATTAGGAACTTTTGCATTGATAGTGAATCTGTCTGGATAATCACTTTGTCTTGACCTACATGATTGTAATGAATGTCTGCCTGTAATATAGCCTCAGATTCTGCTACTATGTTATCTGTATCTTTAATTTTTGATCCTTCTGCATGTATTAGATCACCCTATACATCCCTTAAGCAGAATGCCCATGAACTATTACCTGGATTCCCTTTTGATTCTCTATCCATATTGTATTTACACCAACCTTGCTCTTGATATTCCCATAGTACCACCTTGGAGCTAACTTTAGGATTTAATTGGCTTAGCTGCTTCAGAATTGATGGCCAGTCCATTGCAAAATCTAGTGCTGGATTTCTCACCTTCAACAACATCCTTAGTTGTCTTGTGACATTAAATATCAATCTATGCACATTAATATCTTTGCCTTTATGCTTCTTAGCATTTCTCTTCTTCCATAATTCCCATAATATGATTGTTAGTATTGCTCTAAAATAGACCTTTTCTCTTTGTTTAACCTGAGCATTCCACCAAGCATATATTATCTCTAATAAGCTCATTCCTTGTATACAAATTCTTGCAAAAGAAGAAAAGTAGGACCAGGTCATGCTAGCTGAAATAAATCTTAGTAGCACGTGATATATGGTCTCTTAGGCTGGCGTCTAATAACACCAACACTTGGAAGGAACCATGTATTCACTATCTCCTAATAGTATCATCTACTGATATCCTCCCCTTCCACATTCTCCATATAAAAAAAACACCATCTTAAATGACATCCCCTTAATCTATAGTTTCCTAAAAAATTTATTAGGTTCCCCCCTATGCCTCACATAATGCCAAACTAACCTTACTGTGAAATTACCTCTTGCTTATAGACTCCAAAATGGTTTGTCCATTTGATTTGTTTGCTCTACAGGTCTTACTTTGAGAAGTACATGATCCACTATTTCATCAGTAAATAACCTCTTCAATACCTCCTTATTCTAATACCTATTAGTCATTAGGTTCCTTACACATTGAAAACTAGAATCCCATTCCTTACTTTCCTGTATGAGAGAATAGAAATATCCCAGTCCACTCCAATTATCATACCATATATGAGAACTTTCTCCCCTAATCTTTCATAAAATAAGATGATCAATAAGATCCTTGGCTTGCAACATCTTTTTCCAAACTTGAGAGCCACTGCCTACTCTCCATATAACTTCTTTTGGATGGTATTTTCTGCAGTACCTATTGAGTATATAATCAGTCCAAATGGACCTCTTAGTTCTAAAATTCCACCATAATTTACAAAAGAGAGCTATTGATACATCATGTGGCATTCTGAACCCCAACCCTTCTTCTTCTTTAGGTAAACACATACTTGACTATGAAACCCAATGTCTTCCTCTTCCACATATAGTACTACTCTAAAAGAACTTTGCAAATATCTTCTAAGTAGTATTTAGGACATTTTTAAGAGGGTTTATCATAGAGAGAAAATGTATGGGTATACTTTGTATAACATATTTAATAAGGACTGCTCTGCCTCCATAAGACAACAACTTTCGTTTCCAGGCTTGTAACTTGCTACTGATTTTATTCATAATGTGCTGGAAATATACTTTCTTCTTTCCCATGTAAAAAATAGGACAACCCAGGTAATTGAAGGGGAACTCTTGTCTCAGAATTCCTATTACAACTTCTCCCATTACCACTACACCATTAGACACACTTCCATGTAAATAAATGACACTCTTTTCCTTGTTGATTTTTTGACCTGACAAACATTCATATTTCTCCAAAGTTGATGTGACCAACTATAAAGTACCCAGGTCTGCCTTACAAATAATGATCATATCATCTGCAAAGGCAAGGTGATTGATTTTTGGACTCCCTCTAGGCATCCTAAATAGTTTGAATTCTTTCCTAACCATGAGTTTCTTCAAACTTCTAGATAAAACTTCTGCTGCTATGATAAACAGTGTAGAAGAAAGTGGATCCCCTTTCTTTACCCCTCTAGTGGATTTAAAGAAATCTTTTGGCTTCCCATTTAGTAGTATTGAGTACTAGTTGTTTGCCAGTAGCCTGACTACCATGTCAATTAGCTTTTCACAAAAGCCTATTCTCCTCAGAACTTTAGTTAAGAACAACCATTCTACCCTGTCATAAGCCTTCATCATATCAAATTTTATCTCCATATTAGGAGGCTTTCCCTTTTTACTTATTTCAAATGCTATTTCTTGGACCACCAATATATTTTCAGCTATACTTCTTCCTTGGACAAAACCATCATGTTCTTCATACACAATATAAGGAAGAATACCCTATCCTTTCATGAATAGTTCTAGAAAAGATTTTATTCACAAAGTTACTAAGGGATATTGGTCTAAGATCCAAAAAGTATTTACTACTAACTTCATTAGTAGTAGCACCAAATTTGTATGAGTAATAAACCTTGGAAGGTCATATCCACATAAAAAATCTATGATCATCTGATCTAGGTCTAGAATGCACCTGTCATGCCATCTGGACCCCCTGCACTATTCCTATTTAATCCCATTACTGCCACATGTACTTCCTCCAAAGTTGGTATTTTCTATAAATCTTCATTCTGGGAATCTGTTACCACCTTTGGTAACTCATCTAGCATTGAAAAATCTTTAGCATCATCTTGTTTCTCAAATTGCTTCTTAAATAAAAATTCTATTGCCTCGTTATGTCCTCCTGCTTTTCCGTCTAGTTCCCTTCTTTATTTTGGATTCTTTGAATTCTTAGCTTGGCTCTTCTTCCTTTGAAAACTATATTAAAAAACTTTGTGTTCTTTTATCCATCCTTGAACCACTCTAAGCCTGTTTTTTGCCTGCAATAATCTTCCTCTCTTTTCAACTGAGTTGCTAATTGAACCTGTGCTTATGATAGTTTAGCCCTGTTATTTCCCGATGTCTCTTCTTCAATCTTATACTCTCTTACTTTAATTATCTCCTACAATGTGTCAATATCTTGGAAAATATTTCCAAATGTTTGCTTATTCTGCTTGTTCAAAGCAACTTTTGTTTGCTTAAGTTTTTGATGAAACTTAATAAAGGGATTTCCTTCACTTTCTGTAGACCAATTCTCCCTAATAACCTCCATGCATGATTCTTCCTTCAACTAGAAGTTAAGAAATCCGAAGGGTCTGATCAGCTGGTCAGTTGACTTGCTAAACTGAAACAACATTGGAGCATGGTGAAACCCACTCCTTACAAGATTTTCTAATTCCATGATTGGAAATAACTCCTGCATGTTGTCATTAATCAACACTTTGTCCAGCCTCTTAAAGATACAATCTTCATCTATTCTTCCATTCCACCAAGTATATTTACTTCCTTTAAAAACATATTTCTCCAGGTTTAGCATGGAGGATGACACGCATAAATCGAGAAATAGTCAAAATATTTTTAAAATAGTAGCCAGGTAGTAAGCCCCTTATTATTAAATCAAGGGTGTTTTTTTAGCCTCTTCTACTTTAGTCTCATCGATACATTATCAAATCCAATATTAAATCTCTAAAAAATGGCGCATGCAAAAATCTTAAAACTCTGATCAAATTCTGACAACTATAGCTATTAGTTCTAGTGGATCTGATCCAACAGATAGATCTACGAAGCAAAAGATTGCTGAAGGAGAGAAGAAGTAGTATGTGACACCAAGGTATGCAGACCTACTGAAGAATAAAGCTTATATGCATGAAAACAATGGGGTTCTTTCTAAACCAGTCATAATGATGCATGGGGAACCAATTGTGACATGGAAGTCATCAGAGGTGAAGTCCTTAATAATACAAGATAATCTATAGTATGCAGTCATTGGTAAGTTCTATTATGGTAAGCTGGATATTAATGCACTACGCAAATATATTCCAATTCAATATGGTATCAAAGGAGAGTATTCAATAGGGGTAATGGATTCATGACATATATTGATACGATTGAATCACAACAATTGCTTATTACATTAAGGTCAATGATATGTACTGGCAAATAAGAACCCTCAAATGGGATCCATGGATTGAACCGAATGTTGAAACTACAATAGACATTGCATGGATTTCAATGCCAGATTTACCACCAGATTTTTTTTGCTAAAGAAGTAATATTTCTATTGCATCTGCAGTAAGAAAACCATTAATGGTGGACATGGCTACCAAAAACCACACAACACCAAGCTGTGCAAGGGTGAAGATAGAAGTGGACCTTGTGGTAAAGTTTCCTAGCATAAATTAGTGATACTAAAATGTGAAATTTATGGTTGGGGACCTTGAATTGAATAAAATGAGATCTTTAGCCTTGAAACTCCATTAATGAAGATAGATTGGGCACAATAGAGATTTTTAATAGATAACTGACCCTTGGATAAAGTTTAGAACATGAATAAGTGTGAAACTAATGGTTTGAATTACTAAATTAGTTATTCAAAGAGTAATTGCTTAATTACTCTTATAATTATGTGATATCTAAACATTTGGGCTAATGAAAGCATGAAGGAAAGAAAAGAGCAATTTTAGTATGACTTGCTTGTTTTGAGATCTTCGATTGAGGTAGGTTATGGTTAACTTATAGTAGACTTGGGCTAGATACATGTAATTTTGATTGTAATGTCGGGAGATTTCATGTCTTAGGCTTTTAAAATGATGTTTGAATGGATTAATTGTTAAAATACTTGTTAGGATTGAATATTATCATAAATTTTTGATTTACTCAGCTGATATGCTACATGGGGCATGAAAATTGGTGGAATATGGTGAGGATAATGTTTTGAGCGCATTTGGATAGGATTAAAATCTGGTTAAATCAACTTTTAATCTCTTTTTACCTTTTTAGGTGTTTGGTAAAATTAAAAAGTAATTAAAAAAAGCTAAAAAATGATTAAAAAAAAGCAAAAAGTGAGAAGCTGGGTACCCTCAGTTTTTTACTTTTTAGATTAAAATTTATTTAGGTTTGACCAAAATATTTACCTTCTAATCCCTTATATTTTCCTCCAATTCCAACAATACCCTGCTGAACTTGTAGACCTTAATATATGATTTTTCTTTCTTTTTCTCTTTGCCGTTTTTGTTTTGTCTCTTTCCTCCAATTTCCTATTCATGTTTCTACTTTGTTTTCAGCAACTTCACCACTATATCAGAAGTTTGCCAAAAAAATTTATCGTCAGATCGAACTTGTGGTAAATTCTTCTCTATCCATGGATTTAGAATCATTTTTCTTGAAAGTAAACTGCTGAAAGTTGAATGAATTCAATTGCCATGGCATTCGATTTTCGGATTGCAATATTATAATATAATACGATATTTATATCACTACTAAAAAACATCATTTTTCTAACAGCTATTGTAGTCGGAATTTGGTAAAAAAATAAGGTAGTTCCAACTACTTTCCGACTATTTCATGGTAGTCGAAATATAGTTTGTTGGAAAAATATTTTCGACTACTGTTGTCGGAAATTTTCGATTACTATAGTTGAAAATGTAGTCAGATATTTAATAAATATTTATTTAATAATTATAAATATTCCGACTACTCTAGTAAAAAATTTTAAAAATAATTATTTAATAATTATAAATTTTTTGACTGCGGTAGTCAGAAATTTAATAAATAACTATTTAATAATTATAATTATTCCGACTACTATAGTCAGAAACTTAAAATATATTATTTAAAATTTATTGTTCTGATTACTTTAATCAAGATTTTAATAAATAAATATTATTTCCAATTACTGTGGTTAGAAACTAATGAAAAAATTATTTAATATAATAATCATTCATACTACTGTAGTCGGAACATTAATAAATAATTATTTAACAATTATTTTTCTGACTAATTTAGTTAGAATTTTAATAAAAATATTCACCCAATAATTACATAATTAAATCTTGCATTATCTTACATTGCTCTCAGATTATAAACAACATAACTAATACGTTTTTCACAATAGGATCAAACACGACAAAAATTCATAAATACAACCACTTTAAAACATCCAAAACAAACATCAAATCAAATTGTTTAAACATCTAAATGTCACAACCAAAAACAATAACAATAACTACAATCTAATTATCATCAGATTCACTATCTTCGTCATTATGAAATACTTTAGGCATGTGCTTCTTAACCAACTCCTCAAATTTAGCAAACTTAGCATCGTTAGCTGCACATTTCTACGTCAATTCCACAATTTTCTTTTTCATCGCTTTCATTTCTTCCACAGTTTACAACGTAGAAGAGGAAATGAGAAACAACGAAGGACTACTCGAGTATTGGAGAACCCCTGTGCCATAGGTTCTACCTTTCTTTGGACAACCTACCACAACTCTCCATAGATTAGTAATATCTGCAGGTGATGGTTGGACCATGGTACCATCCCCTGAAGTAGGTTGGGTTTGACGCCAGTCTTCTATGCTTTTTTGAAATTTTTCCTAAAATAAAAATTATTTGTCAGTATGTAAACAAGAAAACTTGAGTAATAATAAAACAATGTATGTAAAAATTATTATCTTACATATGCATCCTTAACATGCGTTTTAACCCAATCTCCTCTTGTACCGTCTTTCTTTTTCTTCCTATGCATATCTTCATAGGCCTCAATAAAAGTGAACTCTTTTCCCCTATTTTCATATTCCTGTAAAATTTTAGAAAAAGAGATAATGCAAGTATGAACTAACTGGTTTCTCAAATAACCAAATGAATTTATTGTTGAGGTACACACTTCCTATTGTAGAATTTTAAAGACTTCAAGTGTTAGAACCATAGGTAAGAGACTGATGTAAATGATATTGAGCACCCATTTCAATCATCTCTTCTATTTATGCCTCTTATCTTCTTTTCCCTTTCACAACCTCTATCTTCTTTTCCCTTTTACAATCATATCATTCATCTCTGTACATATTGTTATGTTTTTTTGTAAATCTAATAGTATATGTAGCAGGTAACTACTTGTAAGACAATGGAAATTACAAAATGATTAAGTAATGGAAATGTTTTTTTAAATTTTTTTAGTAAGTCCAGTTGTATAGAGTTTATTTTTTGAAAGTCTTTATTCACAATTGACAAAGGTTGCATGTAGAAGGTAACCACTTAGTATAAGGCATGTTTCAAAGGTTGTGATGCTGCATCTCAACACCAAAGACATGAAAAGATTAGTCTAAGAAATTGGAAATAAGTAAAGGACAAAGATATATGCTAGATAGTTCAAACTTATTGGAACCTTCCTTAACCCTTAGTTAAAAATGTATGCTATAAACTTAACAGATGTATGCTTCAATCTCACAATATTTTATCCACTTCAATAAAATTTCTAGGAACAGATAATCGCAGCGAGTTTTTCCACTCTGATTATCAAGCATTAGTATCTCTTTTATTAATAGACTACCTTCCAGGGTTATTAAGTTTAAATCTCCCTTCTAAATGCTTTATTTGTGTCTTCCATATCTTTCACATCTCAAGGTATTTGGTTGTCTATATTGTGTGGCATGTAATAGAATACTAGATAAATTTTTCTCCAGAGTTGTACCTGTTGTTTTATGGGGTATTTTAACACAGAAAGAATATGTGTTGTATGATAATTCTAGGAAATTTCTTGTCAATAGAAATATGATATTCAACGAAGATTTCCATTTAATCTCATGCTGATTTCTCTTGATCCCATCTTTCCAGATTCCAATACTTGATTTCTTGTCACCTGGTGCTATTGATAGAAATACACTCTCAAAGGTTCTACTCCTTCACCCTACATAAGACTAAGATCTCTTTCTTGAAGAAACTTCTCGTATTAGTAGTTCCCTATCTACCAGAGAAGTCCATACTTCTGATTTTGGTCAGACTATTCCTGAGCAGTCTTGGGATTCTTCCGGTAACAATAAACCTACTGGAAAATCTGCTAGACCTAGAAATCCTCCTCTATGGTTGCAAGATCATATATCTCAGCCTAAGGGGAATACTTGCACTTATTCTATGCCTGGTCATCTGACCTACTCTCATTTGTTTCCCCCTCCTAGAGGCAGCTTGATGTACTAGCCTATCTCGTCTAGCAGCCTTAAAAGACATAACAACTGGAGTATAGTGGACTTACCACCTGGGAAGAAGCATATTAGCTGCAGATAGATATATAAGATCAACTATTAGCCATAAGAATAGGTAGAAATATTTAAAGAGAAAATTGTTACCAAAAGCTATTGCCTGAAGGAAGGGCTCAACTATGATGAAACATTTTTGTCCTATAAACAAAATGGTCACTGTCAGGTTTATTATGGCCCTAGCAGCTTCCAGGAATTGGGTTGATCTACCAAATAAAGTATAGTGGACTTTTGAGGATCCGAGGAACATAGTTGTTAACATAGCCTATACAAGAATTTACTAAGAAAAATGTAGTTTATAAAATTTTGAATGCAGAAACACATGATAGTAATTTAGTAGAACACAAATTCCAAGAAACTACTAGAATTTTGTAAAAGGCTTCGGCTTTTTGATATTTCACCGATATTGTGCTACACAACCCAACGACAACAAACCCAGTATATTCCCACATAGTGGGGTCTGGGGAGGGTAGAGTGTACGCAGTCTATACCACTACCTCTACAGAGGTAGAGAGGTTGTTTCCAATAGACCCCCGACTCAAGATAAAAGGCAGTATACACAAGCATCAATAGCATAGAACACGATAAAATAACATAGGTACGACATCCACAAAAATAAGTACATTGCAAAATAAAGGACACCAAAGTCCACCTAAATACTGGCAACGACTCAACCATACCCTTAGCCCTCTATCCTAGTGATTTTTCTCCATATCTTCCTATATAGGGTCATGTTCTCAGTCAGCTATAATTTCTCCATGTCATGTTTAATCACTTCTCTCCAGTATTTCTTTGTCCTACCCTTACCCCATTTAAAACCGTCCAAGGCCAACCTCTCACACCTATGAACTAGGGCATCCGTGCCTCTTCTCATCATATGACTAAACCATCTCAACCTCATTTCATGCATTTTATCCTTTACTGACACCACTCCAACCTTCTCCCAAATAATTTTATTCCTAACCCTGTCAGCCCTTGTGCATCCACACATCCAACGCAACATCCTTATTTCTGCCACCTTTAACTTTTGGATATGCAAATTCTTAACCAGCCAACACTTTGCTCCATACAACATGGCAGTTTGGACAACAACTCTATAGAATTTGCCTTTCATCTTGGGGGGCACCTTCTTATCACATAAAATTCCCAAAGCGAGCCTCTATTTCATCTAACCTGCCCTAATACGGTGAGAGACATCCTCTTCTATCTCTCAATTTCCCTGAATCATAGACCCAAGATACTTAAAAATAAATTCCAATTCATATAATTGGCAGATGTAAAGTTCTATACATAGGTAGACGCATTAGACAGCTAACAGTCTCAAATTGTTGATTTCGAAACAAGTTGGGGTCGTCTGCATGAGCCCTCACTGATCATGTTTCTCTTTTTTATAGTTTTTTCAATCACATAGACAATGAAGTAGAATACATTGGATCCTACATTATTTCTGCACCACCTAAATTTCTTCAAGGAAACCTATGCAATAAACTTAGGTGGTCCATAATCCTACAATAATTAATTAAGGACAAAATGCATATGCTAATTTTTCATGGTGTATAATTCCAACTTTGATGAGTGAGAATTGCAGAAAACACAACAATCTGGTAGTATATGTTGGATTATGCTTCCTTTTTTAACCTCAAGCTCTTATCTCTGCTTTTTCCAAAGATGCACAACCAAACTTTCAATCTGAATCTGCCGGAGTTTCAATGGCAACCATTTTGAATGGGTCTCATTCTTCGTCCCAAGAAAAAGACTACCAATCCTATTCCAATCAACTGGATAAAAAGCTATTAGAGGAAAAACTATGAAATTGTATCTATCTCTTCCACTTACCCTTGACACAACCCTTAAAACCAAGGTCCATTATGACCCCACTTATTCCCATCAAATGTAAGTGTCAATTCTTTAATAAACTTGTACAATAAAGGATGCCTCTTATCAAAACTCATTACAACATTATTCAACCTACTCCAATTTCTTGTTTCAACATCAATAGTTTAATCCCCAATAACATTCCTCAACTTGACAAAACTCTTCAACACTATAACATCAGTATCTAAATAAATACCACCAAAATTATACAGTAAACCAAGTCTTAACAACTTAGATAAATTCTGACCTAAAGAAACTTCCCCTGTATCTATATTACCCTTCGTTTAACTATTAATCCACTCTTGAGCAATAGTATTTTTAAACAAGTAAACATAATCAGGTAAAATTATAGTTACCCTTAATCAGGTGACCTAACCATTGAACTTCTATCAGTATTTTTTCATTACCCTCCAAATGAAAGAAAGTCATTTACTAAGTGATTCAATTCATTATCATTGAATGCATTCAATACACAGCTTCATGGAGTAAACTGGTTAATATCAATAGCCAAAATCAAGTCTTTGCTTTCACAATACACAATTGAAGTATATATCTCACACAATCTCATTTAACATTGATGTAAACACATCTAAAAAACTCTCAACCAAACCATAAGTTGAACTCTACAAAGAAAGATTCTAAACCAGGTAACCGTTGATATATATATATATATATATTTAGCAAGATAAATTACCAATCAACCATATATAGTGCAACAAAAGCATATATATTTGGCAAGAGATTAGTAATGATTAGAACATTGAACTGAACTGAACAAATTAAAAATTTAAGCTAATATTACCAGACTTCTTTGGTGGGTAACAAAACTCTTTGAACCTCCAGTGTGCAACGAGCCACCCATTTGAGATGCTCTATTTGCTTTTTCTTGTTCCCTCCTCGCCCTATATTCAGGAGTATCCCATATTTCCAAGAACTTGACCCACACATTAGCATTCAGCCAACAAGTTTGTTCCAAGTACCTCCAGGACTCATACAAGTGTTCTTTGATTTGTAGAGCTGCTTTCAACTTGAAAATGCATTGTATTTCATTTTCCTGACAAGAATTCTATGTACACTTTGCCTGCAAAATAGTTTAATATAAATTCATTAAATGAGTTGATGGATGCAAAGGTAAATTCATCATTGATAACATACTAAAATAGTAAATTCTTTGATTTGATTATACCACAAACTATTTCCACATAAGAATTCTAATGTTGAGTTGAATCTCATTCCAACTACCCCATGACTCTGTATAAAATGGTTTAATTTCTTCTATAACCATATGTATGGTTTTATATGCAAGAATGAACCTGCAATAAAATTATATTAAATTATCTTATCTTTTGAAAATTTTAAAAATTATGAAAAACATAAGGGTTACTTACCCATTACCATTAGGGATGATAATTAGCCTTCCATTGCTGCCATATTCTACTACCTCTTTAAATTATAGAATCTAGGAAGCAGCTGATGTAGCATTAGAAATTGTAGCACTATCAATGGATGGTAATGTTGATGTGCTAGGACCTCTAATTCGCAATCTAGAAAGGTTAGGTGTGGATGATATCGAAGGTACAAATAAAGATTTACTATGCAGACTATTATGGGGAGAAAAGAGCTAGAACTGGTGGGGCGGTGGGGGCCTAAAAAAATGCATTTGGTAATGAAATAGTTTCCCTTAGAAGAGGAAGAATATTTGTAGTAGCTGGTTGAAGAGTTTTGGTAACAAGTGGTGGTGGTGGTGTTGTAAATTGAATTATGGGAAGATTATCAGGTCCTTTCTTACCTTTCTTATGCCGTCCATTACCATGACCTTTTGATGCCATTGATTTTCCTTATTAAGCACCTAAAAAAAAAGAAAAACCAAATTTAACAAAACAGACAACAGTCAGAAATATGCTCATGCCATCACGTAGAAACTATACAATAATTCATATGAAAAATAGACTTATATGATATAATACATAGACTTATGTACTATATATGATCATACAATATCATAGACTTATCTGAATTTTCAAAAACTATACAATATTTTAGTGGTTGAAACTTCTGCTAGTGTATCACAGACCACTCAACCAAAGTGTGCCAAAATCACCTTCATTATCAACATCTTATATACAAAGAAGATCAGCGGCAAACTTCTTTAGGGAACTAGATCAAGAAATTTTTGGCATCATATCTTCAAAGGAATTACTCACCTCCGGTACTTATTGTTTATACTTCTTTCTTTGGACCTATTAAATTTTAACGTAAGAGACGTTTAGATGGTTTCTGTAATTTTGATAGCTTACATAATATATAGATTCTAGATTCAAAGGCCATCCAAAGTAAGTATGGTTTTCACTAAACTTCTCCCAAAATAATACAACCATCAGAACCTGTTGTACCTATTTAAATTGACCAATACTTTGATCTAATAAACTCTACTTTATTAAGCCATACAACTACTCCATACTAGTCCAAATGTCTTGCATATCATCTAACGCTAGCTTGGTAGATATTTTCTGTATATAATTGAACACTCTAAATAGTCTTGGTGACATGATGACATATGATTAAGAAACATTTCTTTTCATATATCTATTAGAAAAAACATACCACTCGAGCTGTAGTATCTACTGTAGTTCAGATTCCAGAAAACAGTATTCAGAAACAAGTTCCAATCAATACTATGTACATCTTGCACCAACCATCTTGAAGGCCTAATTTTGGGAATCAAAATAAGCCCCATAACTAAGAAAGGTAGGATCGACAATATACCAAGAGAGACAGCCATGGATTTTCCTCTCTATATAGTGATATTCATAGCTATTGTACCATGGACAATGCATAAGAGCTATTAGCCATGGAGTTTCCTCTCTATTCACTTTTTTCAGCTCTGCCTCCAGCCATTTGTACTAAGGAGTATATATTGATAATTGGAGTAATCAAGAATATAAATTAGTAATATCAACAACAACAACAAAATACTCAGTATAGTCCCACAAGTGGTGTTAGGGGAGGGACGGGGTAGAGTGTATGGAGACCTTACCCCTACCTTGACAGGTAGAGAGACTGGTTCTGATAAACCCTCAATGACTTAAATTCATTATTTTATATATATATATAATGCATAACTTAGTATGTGGATGTTGGCTTAAAAGTTGTGTAGTATGTTGATGAAACAAAGATATATGCAGAAGCTCTCTTGATTGAGTACCACAAAGGAGAACTACTTCCTGATACTTCGTAAGGGACAGGATATCTATGAGTATATGGCTTAAATGGTTCTAGTTCACCCTAAAATAAATATAAGCATCTTCGACTTATGAGACAAGTAGACAAGTACTAATGAAATCAATAATAACAAAAAAAAGAAAAATCTACTATAGTATCTACTATAGTTTAGATTCCAGAAAAGAGTATTCAGATACAAGTTCCAATCAATACTATGTACATCTTGCACCAACCATCTCGAAGGCCTAATTTTGGGAATCAAAATAATCTTCATAACCATGAAAGGTAGGATCGAAAATATAGAAATTAAGACAGTAGAATATAGTTCCCATTTCAGCAGTAATCAATACCTCAAGGATAGTCCATCTTAGAGAATTTTTTGACATGCCAGCTCAAGAGAAAGCAAACTACAATTCTGTTGACCCAAATAGAAAATACAGACTTTACGCAAGCACTTTGTCTACTTTCACTACCAAAAGAATTACACTGAACTACTAAATACTAAATTTGGTATAACGAGGATTCAATCTTATGGCGTAATGCCTACCACATATCCCAAGGCATACTTAGCTTTACCAAATTTTCCATTCACTTACCCTTGTCCATTTAAATACCAGATTTGGTATAACAAGGATTCAATCGTGTGACATACACCTACCACATCCCGCCATATTTACCTTTACGAAATCTAGAATTCAAAATCTTACCTGTTTAGAGCAACAAAATTCAATCTTACATATAAACAATACACAGAAATACCCAAAATATACAAAATACTTAGCTTCTGAATCTTATTGTTTAAGTATGTCAGGTACAACTCACTGTGTCGACAATACTCCTTTAAGTCCATCATGTCCTTCAAGTTATCTTTTGTTTTGTTTCTTACATCTATCACAGTTTTAAACAAGTTGTCAAAAAAGTTTTTCTCAATATGCATGGCATTCAGATTTTGAGGCAGAGGATTATCCTTTTAGTAATCTAACTCCCAAAATATGCTTTGTTTAGTCCAGTTATGTGTAATACCATAACCAGGTATCCTGGATGGTGGAGACTCTGTTACCTTAGACAGATTCCTCACTCTATCCAAAATTTGTTCTTGCGATAAAATTGGTGGTGGCTCTTCAAAATCAATCTTGTTCTTTATAAAATCACTAGTGTTTCTCCTAAACTCATACTGCATTGGCAAGAATCAACGGTGACAGTCAAACCATGGGTTTTTGCCCTCATATTTCAAAGTGAATGCTTTTATGTCTTCCATACAACAAGGGAAAGCTAACTTGCCCGAGGTCGACCACCCAGACATCATTCTAAAAGAAGGAAAGTCATTTATAGTCCACATCAAAGTAGCATGTAATCTAAAGTTTTGTTTCATTGATACATCATATGATTCCACACCTTTATGCCACAATAAGTTCAATTCATCAATCAATGGCTACAGATATACATCAATCAAAACTTTTGGATTGCGAGGACGTCGAATAATGCAAGTTAGAAATATTTACTGACTCGTCATACACAATTTAGGCGGGAGATTATAAGGAGTCACAAATACTGGCCAACATGAATATGGTGTATCTTAGACAAAAAATAGAGCAAATCCATCAGTATATAATCCCAACCTAATATTTCTTGGTTCACTAGCAAAATTCGGATAGACACTATCAAAATACTTCCATGCTTCTCTGTAATACCTCAAGAATCCCAACCTATAGTAGAACCATGCTTTAAGCTCATGAGAAATAAATTATAGTGATTTGGTAGTTTTATGATCTATTTATATGTATATTAAGGCCTCAAATATGTCCTATCAATTAGACGAATCAAAACATCCCTTATCGATTAAATTCTTGAGAAGGATATAGTCATAGTCAACTTCAAACAAGCATATCTTTTGTTATACTATGAATTTTTTATCTCATGAAAAACCAACAGATATATAATTGAATTATCTTTCCAACTATATCAATTTCTCCAAAATTTGGTATCAGAGTAAAAGGTTATGGCCATTTTACTGAGAGCTATCTGAGCTGCCTAGGAGCGACGGGCAAGCTGACGGACCATCAAGTCAGCGATGGACCGTCGCTTTGGCCGTCATAATTGAGTCAGTAAGGACTTTTTCTGGCCCAAAATTGATGGTTGGAGTGATGGTCAGTCACCATAGTGACAGTCCATCACCCAGACCGTCAATTTTGTCCGGAACAGCGCTGAAACAACATTTTAAATGACTTTCTGCATCCTTTTCCACCCTTTTTAACCCCTAATTACACCAAATCAAAGAACATGACTTATCATTCATTCATAACATAAAAATTAGGGTTTATTTAAAGATCAAAACCCAAGAACAAGATTCAAATCCTTCTCCAAGAAAACTCAAGAATCAAAACATCAACATTCAAGAACCTTAAAAAAAAGTTAACCTCCTTCAAGATTCAAGTTTTTGAGGCATGCATAGTATTAATTCATGGATTCATTTCGTCCATGAAGCCCAAGAATCAAGTTTTAAACTATAAATTATGATTTTCATTTTATGGGTTGATTATGTTCATATGGTTATAGTTATATGATGCCAAGTTGGAATTTATATGTGTTTTTATGAAAAATATGTTAACATGTGAGTTAAAAATCATGAATTTTAGTTGGTTATGATATGTTAATTTGAGGATTATGTCATTCCCTAAGTCATGCAACCTAAGTGTTTGATAAAATGCTTAAAAGACTAGAGATCATGTAATATAGCTAAATTGTGACTTAAGTAATGAATTCATGTTTTACCCTTATGTTCAAATGACTCCCATGCTAGTATTGTTCCTTGTAGATAGTTGTTGTATTGCTAATGAATTAGACTTATGAAATTATACCATGTTTGCATGCAATCCTATTGATGTACCAAACTATGATAACCATGTGCTTCACGAAATCCCCAACTTATATTATTATGGATTATTGATGTTGGTCATGTATTCAAGAATGTCATGCCTTGTCAATTTCCTTATATCGAGTCCTAGGAGTACTTGTACCCGACACTTTAGCTGTGTGCCTAGAGCCAGTGTCATGTTTTCAAGATACTCCTAGTCAAGCCATGTTCAATAGAATTCAATCAGTCTCATGACTCAGGAAAACTCAGTAATCTTAGTAATCTCAGTTAGTTATCAGATCTCAGTGATACTCCATCAGTCAACAGAACTTAGTAAACTCAGTCTAGTCAGTTCAGTATAAGTAATTTAGTGTCTAATCAAATGGGAGTAGGATTCAGCACCGAGTGACTCCAAGGATGGGAACTCACCTGCGAATAGAGGCTGTGATTATTAGAAGTAATCCTTGCGCTCCAGAACTACGTAGTCAGCATAGGTTGAGACATCTAACCTGTTAGATGAGGGTTGATGTGGTGGCTTAACCTATTAGATAAGGGTCCCATCATTATCCTTAGAATACCTATTAGATGAGGGATTACTCATAGCTTGTACTTACTAGTGGCGCGGTATTGACACCCTTCCAATTGGGGTTACAGATTAGACTCCAACTTAGATAGAATGTTTTATTTGGGGCATGTTAGTTAGATGACTACTTCCCACAGTTACAGTCTCAGTCTCTGTCTCAGTAATAGAACTAAGATAGTTCTATAAAATTTAGGACTGTCAGATACAGTCACCCAGTTCAGTACGAAACTCAGCTAGTTCCATCAGCAACAGGACTGTCAGATGTAGTCATTCAGATAATAGTATATCAAATATACAAAACTAATGTTATCAGTATTCAAATTCAGTGATGTCATAATCTCGTTATAGTTCACGTATTCATGTATGTATTCTTACGTTCATGTTATTCAGTCAGTTAGTATTGTTCATGCATATAAGCCCCTTGCATTCAACCTACCTCACTTGCATACCAGTATATTCAATCGTACTGACGTATTTATGCTATGGTGTTTTATACCATAAGTTCAGAAACACGAGCTCAAGAGCATCCTTAGTAGATCAGTCGTTCAGCAAACAGACTAGCAGTGAGTCCTCATCATTCGAGGATGTTATTATTTGACTATTTCATTCTTTCAGTACTTAGTTTATTTCAGCAGTTGGAGTTAGTTGGGGACATGTCCCATCAACTCCTTATTCAGATAGTTTAGAGGATTTCAGACTAGTATATTTAGACAGTTATTTCAGCTGTTTTGGTATTGATATACCATATCTCCAAATGTTATGTTTTATCAGATTTTTGAACCTTATGGCCTTTCAGCCTTTTATTCCGCATTTATACAGTATATTATGCAGTGCTCAATTATAGATATCAATCATGGGTTAGCATGTGGTCCTTTGGAGTCATAAGCATCGTGTGGCATTCCGGGTACCAAATTTAGGGTGTTACATTCTCCATCTGATGGATGACATAAAACACCAGGTGGTATTTTATTTTCATAGTGCCATCTCATATGAGAGTAGAGCTCATTGATGTATACAACCTCTTTAATCGTGGTATAATGGGTAAGTAATGCATCGACTTTATAGGCACATTCTTTCATTTGGCATGTGTGACTTCCTTATAACGAGGCTGATTACAAAATTTGCTATGTTCTAAATTAGCATCTTCTTTATAGAATAACATGCAACCTTTCTCGCAACAGTGAATCTTCTCTGATGAAAGTTCTAACTTAGAAACCAACTTTTTTGTTGTGTAAAAATCTTTGGGTAAGTCAAGTTTATTGGGTTAGGTTCATTCATAAGTCCAATGATCGAATTCATGCCCTCTTGAGAATAGAATAATCTAACTTAATACTCAGTAACCGAACGACAACAGATAACTTAGAATGTACTAATCCTTCATACGGTAGATGACTAGCTTTCTTTAACTGTTCATAAAAGTGCTTAAGCTCATCATTTGGTTCATTTTGAGCCCCTGAGTGTGTCCCAAAAGCATCCCTGACCATCTCACTATATCAAGAACTTTCAACATTATTCTCTCTTATTGGACTTTCAAAAATATTTTGAAAATCAAAATTATTAGCAACACTACTCTCTCTATGAGCTGTCCACACAGTATAATTGAACATAAAACCCTTCTTATAAAGATGTAATGTAACAACATCTGAACTCAATAACTTGTAACACTTGCAATTCTAATAAGGACACCTAATTGTCCCTACAGTAAGAAAATCATTAAGTATCATTGCTTTAGCAATAAATCCAGCTACCCTAGCTTTATATTCCTCCCTCAACCCCACACAATTAGGATAAAGTCTATTATATATCTATGTACGATCTTTATTTTCCATCTACACAAGAATGATAACAATAATAATAGAGAAGTGAAATAAAAACAAGAGAAACAAAACAATAACAAGGTTGTTTAGAGATGCTACTACGCAGTGGACACAAGAAAAAAACTAAGAGATTCAATACAACATAGTAAAGCAGGCAGCAACAATAGAATATTTTAATTAAAAGAAGAATTTTTTTATTAGTGAAAGGAATCCAATCCATGTGATAGCTTCACAAACAAGATAAAAGAAAGGAAAAATGGGATACAAACAGATGGGGTAAAAAATTTAAAAGAAGGAGATAAAAAGAAAGCACATGTTGATTAAAATACAACCCCACCTAGATTTGGTTGAATCAATACTCAATCGATGGAAAAAAATAATTACTCCTAATGGATACCAGATTTGGTTATATATAAATGATGCACATACATATACTACCAAGAAAAAGCATCCCATAAAATCATAAAGGCCGAATAAGTCTCAAAATGGGAAATTACTAATTTCCCCCATTTGAGCCAACCTCAACCCAACTGGACCATAAATAACATCAAACGAAGAATAGAGTACCCATCTAAACAATAACAACAACATCAAGACTATTACCAGATGATGAACCAGCCAAACTAAAAGAACAACCTCAACTTAACCGTCTTAAGAATGGGCCATGAAAATAAATTGCAAATGCTAGAATCACAATAGAACTATGGAATGCCAAATATTTCTTCCTACAAATTTCTCAACAATCAAAATACTCTTGCTGATAGAAAGGAAAACCAACCAACCAACGTGGACATTTGAGATAACAAACAAGAAGTGCAAGAATAGAGATACTATTTAAATAGTGCTAATCTAGGCAACTATCATCTAAGAATCAATAATAATCAAAGTAATAATAGTAATAATGGTAACATCAGTATAAAGTACAAGAGTCGCACAATAAAAAAATACCACCAGTAGCTCAGGTTCTTTCAAACATAAGATACTGCACCATGCTAAGCCATGGTACTCCATTAACTGTTAAAAAGAAGTCATAATTTCTAGATCCATCTCAGTTGGCTTGCAGTAGAAATTAGCACACTTTGCGAAAGTGAGCTAAAAATGCAGAACAATTCAACCATTTACTCAAACAAGTTTGTAATGGTAAAAATAGATTTAGAGAAAGAATAGCACTATAAGTCTACGTCCATAAACTCTGAAAAGAACTGAAAACACTGAAGAGGTTTTACTAAGACCATGTCTATAAACTCTTGTACCACAAATAACACAACAATGAAGACTCGGGTCACCTCATAAATCAAAGGTACTAAAAATAGACCACATCTATAAACTCTTGTAGAAAATAGAACAAATTTTTGCCTAGAATCAGCGAAGATGTGAGTGAAGATGGGAATTTCTTGATTAATTTTTAATACCATCATTCAACAAAATTATACCTTGAAGGTCAAGTTCAATGAAATTGACCTTCAATACCATCGGTCACCGTTATTGTTACCACTCCAATGCGGCCAATTGTTTAGAGAGAACGTTGTTACCACAACCCTAGCTTAGAGAGAGAGACAGCTTAGAGAGTGAGAGAGAATTGGGAAAGTAGCTGTGGTATGTTTAGCTTATATTTTATATAAATTTATTTAATAATTAAATATAAATTTTCGACTACTTCAGTCGGGTAGTAATTTAATATATTTAGTTATTTAAATTTTTCGACTACAACTGTCGATTATATATATAATATATTTAATTATTTATTCTTATCGACTACATCGATCAGTTAAATAATAATATATTTATTTAATTATTTATATTTTTGACTACAATTATCAGAAATACATAATTAATAATTTATTTAAATAATTATTTATTTTTTGTATAAGGGTCTGATTATATATTTAGTAATATATTTATTTAATTGTTAGTTTTTTGATTACAATAGTCAAAAAAATATATTTAATAATTTATTTAAATAATTATTTAATTTTTGTATGAGGTTCTAATTATATATTTAATAATATATTTATTTAATTATTTTTATTTTCAACTACAATAGCCTGAAATACATATCTAATAATTTATTTAAATAATTATTTAATTTCTGTATAAGGGTCTGATTATATATTTAGTAATATATTTATATAATTATTTTTATTTTTGACTACATTAGTCAAAAATACACATTTAATAATTTATTTAAATAATTATTTAATATTTGTATAAGGTCCTGATTATATATTTATAAATATATTTATTTTATTATTTTTCACTTCAGTTGTCGAAAATACATATTTAATAATTTATTTAAATAATTATTTAATTTTTATATAAGAGTCTGATTATATATTCAATAATATCTTTATTTAATTATTTTTATTTCCAACTACAGTAATCGAAAATACATATTTAATAATTTATTTAAATAATTATTTAATTTTCATATAAGGGTTTAATTATATATTTAGTTATTATTTATTTAATTTTTTCTATTTCCATCTACAATAGTCAGAATACGTATTTAATAATTTATTTAAATAATTATTTAATTTTTGTATAAGGATCTGATTGTATATTTAGTAATACATTTAATTAATTTTTTTAAAGGAACTTTAGGGGCTGAGCTACACCCCCAAGCTTTTCATTAAATTGTAAGAAATGTACATTGAGGGGGGATAAACCTAACCTTTAACTGTGGTACAAATTATGAATTGTGATCTAACAGATGTGACTATGCACTGTACAGTTATGGAAACTTATGACTTGCTAAAGCCTTCTATCTTGTTATAGATACACACTAAGGAGGTTTGTATGTCTTAGTTGACTTTCTTCTCCTGAAACTTGGCATGCCTATTTGATCAAGCTTGAAGTAACCTGCAGCTTCTGGTGGGAGCTGACAATTGTGAAAATAATGTTTTGGCTGGTTACTTTGATGGCTGATTTTGGATAGTATATCTGCTACATAGTTAGCTTCTCTATATACATGCCTATAAATGGAAAGGTAAAATTGTGAAATGATCTTCTGTAAAGAATCCACAAGATACTGCACCTGCCATGGTACTGATATTTGGCCTCTTATCCATCTGATCAGAGTTCAGAGTCAACCTCCATCATAACCTGCTGAATACCATTGTTCAAACACCAAGATAAGCCCCATATAACAACTTCCACATCTGCTTGGTTATTAGTCCCATGCCCCAAGGGAGTAGCATATGCATAGATAAGCTCACCATTATGACTTCTAATAACCCCCCTGCTCCAATTCTTCCAGGATTAGTGAGTGCACTACCATCAGAATTCAGTTTAACCATTGGTGCTGGTGGTTTAGAATAGTACACTGCTGTAACTCTTGTCTCTTATCTATATTTCTCCACATATGCTGCCAGATTAGCCCAACCATGTGGCCATAGGACGTAAAGATAAGCTGTATTAAGTAGAAGAGAGATGTCTTTGTATATAAAAAATTTAACCCTGGCAAGTTAGGGTTGTTTCTCACCATATTTAACTGCACATCTGTTCTTCCATAAATTCCAACAGATCATAATTGGTAAGGCCTGTAACACCAGTTTATGAGCTCTGTTAAGTGCTCTAGTTTTCCACCACTGCATCAGTAAGTATTGAATTAAAGTAAAGGCATGGATAACACCCATGTTGAGGAGAAGTATTGGTAAATAAGATTAGAAAATATTCCCTTAACCAAGGTGTGTGGAATGTTGTCCCATCCATCAGTAGGGAAGCATCCACAACTAGAAGGGGCTCTACCAAATTGATCAAGTCTCTCATTTGTAGGCAACTTCTTTCTTAGCACTCTCCACAGAAAAGATGAACATTTGAAAGAAATACATCTTTGCCAGATGTAACTATTTAACATTGTTATGGCTCTATGCCCTCTAGCCAATCCCTAGGCAGAGAAACAAATGAATTTACCACTTGGATTTAGAGTCCAAATTGGGAATTCAGGTACCCTTTCCTGATATTGGAATGGAGTTCTGAGAATAGATTGCACTAAAGGAACAGAAAGCACAGAGGCTAGCTGTTGCATATTCCACTCACTATCTAATATAAATGTTGCTACTTTGACATTACTTGGTCTTACACCCTCACTTCTTTAATTATGAAGTTCTCCAAGGCCAAACCAATTATCCCACCAAAAATAGCAAGTAACTAATTTGATCCTTTAGAAAATATGTTGTTCAACTTCTTTTTTGTTCTTCATCATTGTTTTCCACACCATAGAATGCCTAGAGGCTCCCTTTTTTGCTACAACATTCACTCTCTTACAATATTTTGCCAGTAAGAACTTTCCCCAGAGAGTGTTATTGCTTTTGAATTTCCACCATTGCTTTAGCTGCAGAGCATTACATGTATCAGCAAGATGTCTGATTCCAACACCACTTTCTACTGTTGGGAAGTATAGTTCCTTCCAAGATTCCCAATGGTATTTCTTCTTATTATCTTTCCAACCCCAAAAGACATTAGTAAACAATACCTAGAGTTATTTTATCATAGTCTTTGGGGGAATACATGCAGACAAAATATGAATAGGGATAGATAGCAACACATGTTTGATTAGTATCATTCTACCATAATAGTTGAGTAGTTTAGAATGCCATCCTACTATTCTTGAAGTCACTTTGCTAACCAGGCCTGCATAATAGCTGATTCTTTGTCTTCTAATATACATGGGGCAACCAAGATAAGTAAAGGGGTTGTGCTTATATTGAAAACCAGTTACTTTTTTAATCCTTGAGACAGTAGAAGGAAATTCTTGATCAGGAAGTAAGAAATAACTTTTATCCTTGTTGATAGTTGGCCAGATATTTTTTCATAAGATGCCAAAGTCTGCATAACCAATCTATGAGTGTTTCTTCTTCCATTGGTTAATATGATGATATCATCTGCAAAGCTGAGGTGGTTAATTTGAGGCCCTTGTCTATCCATGTAAAAACCATAGTATTGAGGGTGGTGATGTAGGTTGCTAAGATCTCTTAAAAGAAGTTCAACCCCTAGGATGAACAAAGCAGGGGAGAGGGGGTCACCTTATTTCAATCCTCTTGTAGAATGAAAAAAACCATACCTAGTACCATTTATCAAGATAGAGTACCAGTTTTTTGATAGTGTCCTCCATATCATGTCAATAATAAGCTCACCAAAGCCAAACCTCCTTAGTACTAAATAAGTATATGAGCAAGACACCCTGTCATATGCCTTGGCCATATCTAATTTAATAACTACATTACTCCACACAACTAGTTTCTTAATACCTCTAATGATCTCTTGAGCCAATATTATGTTCACATCAATATTTCTACCTCTCACAAATCCTGATTGGTTGCTTTAAATAAGGTTGGGAAGGATAGGGCCCAGTCTAAGATAAATGAGTTTAGATACGAATTTATTGGTAAAGTTGCTTAAACTGATAGGTCTATACTCAGAGAGTTTATTAGGGTGGGATACTTTAGGAAGAAGGATCAAACATTTATGGGTAAAGAATGTTGGCATAGCATGACCACAAAAGAAAGAATTCACTACTTGAAGGAAGTTCCTTACCAATTATATGCTAGCAAGCTTGGAAAATTTTCTATTCATACCATCAAAGCCAGCTATTGAATGTATACATTTTGAAAAGACCACTGTTTTTAATTCCTCTAATGTAGGGATGGCCTGAGAGTGGCATTTTGTTCTTCAGATATCAATTTAGGAATATTGACGAACATTTCTTCAGGTACATACTCAGTTGTCCTAGTAAATATATTCTGGAAATGAGAGACTGCAGCTGTGGCTATATCTGCATCACCTTGGATCCAATCCCCTGCCTTATTCTTGATCTTGTGTATGAATAATCTCCTTTTTCTACCTATGATAAAAGAATGGAAGTAACTGGAGTTTGCATCTCCATACTTAAATCAATGCAAATAAGATTTCTTCTGTAAAATAACATCCTTTACCTTGAGATGTCTGATATATTCAGCTTGTATTTTGTGAAATTCCTGCCTGCTCTCATTAGTACTGTATAATAT
>NC_061122.1:166488558-166512537 GCF_002878395.1 Capsicum annuum
TTTAGGCCACTGACTTAGGGTAGGAGTTAACCTTTTCAATTTCTGTTGAAATCTCCACATAGGAGAACCTTCACAGGGTCTTTCCCAATATCTCTCCACAATTTGTAGAAATATGGGATGATCCACCCAGTAGTCCAAGAATTTGAAATATCTAATATGTGACTCCACCCTCTCTTATATTTCCAAGATCAAAGAACAATTGTCAGAACCCACAGATAACAAATGAGTAATACTAGTCATAGGGATGTCCTTCAGCCAAGCATCTGATACCATACCTCTATTTAGTCTCTTCTATATTTTAAGTTGAATACCTCTAAGATTAGACCAAGTAAACCGAGGTCCATAAAATCCCAAATCAATCAATCCACAAGCTTCTATCACACCTAAGAATTTAAATCTGTTTTTTATATCATATGGGATGCCTCCAACTTCTCATTTACTTTAGAAATCATATTAAAATCTCTAATTGTGCGCCTTGGTAAGGATGAGGTAGACATCTATACCAGCTTATTCTATAAAGGTCTTCTTAATGTATCTCTACACCTAGCATAGACACGGGTCATAAGATAAAATTAGTACATAGCAGAATGAGTAATTGAGCAAGTGATCTGTTGCTCATCAGAAGCAATAATATCACATAAGATATATAAGGACCGAATATCCAAGTTTTACCATTAGAGTTACATACAACATGCTCTATCTTAAGCTTTATTTTGGCCACATCAAGGTGAGTATTATTGGAGAAGGGTTCCAGGATTGCAATTAATAAAATATGATGAATGCCAATGAGTTATTAGAGTCTTTCAAAAACACCTTGGGTAAATATACCCCTTACATTCCAAATAAGATGGCTGATCATCTAGCTGTTTTATAGGAGTGGGACTTAGTGAAAGGCCTAGCTGTGTGCCTATTCAGATTGGGTGCAGTATGTATGGTTTATTTTTTTTACTTTATCAAGGATCCTTTGGGAGATAAGCCATGCTGACTAGTAATGCAATTGAGTTCTTTTGAAAACTCTTCTTGATCACCTGGATTAAATATATCAGTAATATTTTCCTCAATCTCTTCCTAGTGACCCAAGTTACCTTCATCTTGTTCATCCTCAGAGTGTATTACTCTATATTCATTATCAAGATCCTAAAGATTAGTGACAAGAGATCCTGTATTTGTTCATTAATCATTTTCTCTTGAGGATCAGAGGAGGTCCCTTGTATCTCCACAAAAGAGCTCACTTCCTTTCTTTCACTAGTATCTTCTTGAGAGTGATCTTTTAATGTATCCATAGGTTCATCCTTTGATAGAATTACATCTAAATTTCCTCCATTATCAGGTTTATCTGTACTCTTTTCTCCATGATAAACCTGGTTTATTTTCCTGACACCTTCATCAGTTATAGCTTGAGCATCATGCTTAGCAATGTCAGACCCTCCTAGTTGTTTTGATTTATTATTATCAGGATAATTAATTATAGCATCAATATCCTGTATAAGAGCTGTAAAGGAGTTTGATGTAGATGGAGCAGAACTATCATGTTGACCCTCTGTATGTTAGTTTAGAGATTTTAGTTTGAACATCATCTTTGAATGTCCTTTCCTCTTTTTTTTTTTAATTTTGCCATTCGTTGGTAGGAGTCTTTCCTTTATCAACATTCTATTGTTGCCTAGCATCAATTGTATTCAGCATCCTCTGGAAGGTTTGAGATCCTTCCCCCTGTTTATCCTTCCCTTGTAGTTCCTCATTAAGAACTAGTTTTTGCTTATCAGCTTCATCTTTACCTTTAACTTCACATCTTCTTGCAACATGGCCTTGATGCTTGTAATAAAAGCAATAATCAGGGACATCTTCATACATAATGGTTTTCCATCTCCGTTCCCCAGTTCATCATCATCATATCCCAACCAAATATGTTAGGGTCTAGGATTAGTGAGATCAATTTGTAACTTGACTTTGGCCACACTACCTCTATTTTTTATAGGTTTCTAGATCCAGGAATAATACTTTGCTAATAAGGGATAAAAGAGGTGTCACTACCTCTAAATAGTAATAGTGCCATGGTATTTTAGGTAAGTTAACCCATATTGGGACCAGAGGGGTTTCTTCCTCAAGGTTAAATGTGGGAGTCCACATCTGAAATCTCATAAGTTGTCCTTGGATGTACATCTTCCCTTTTGACCAAACTGTAGAGTGATCATATTCATTGCCCAAGTCAATGTATAGATGCCTGGAATTAAAGTGAGTGATTTTAACTTTCCCTCTTAACTCTATTTGCAGAAGAAACTGCCACCTAATAACCTCCATTTTGGGTATACTGTTCTCGAATTTCTTGATAAAAGTGAATCTACACCTCTGCACTAATTTTACTTTGTAATCCTCCGATTTAAACACAACCACCAGGAAGCCTTTTTTAGTTGTTATTCGTGGGGGTTCAATTGGAATAAGTTCAGCTTTCATAACCTCTTGTACTCTTAATTTTATGGCCAACGAGTGGGTAACCCTTGAAATGGGAGGATCATGTCCATGATTTGGTTTAGGCAAAATAATCATATTACCAGGGGCAACTATATTTTTCAGAGTTATAGTTCCCGGCATGGTCACCGAACTATTCTCATCAGTTTCTTTATTGAATTTCACCATAGCAGGATTCTCCCTCGATTGATGAGAAGCTGGGGTAGGAAGCTTACCCCTATTGTTACGCACCGAGCATGTTAGAAGGACTTATGGTTGAGTTGTAGCCGATTGTACTTTCTTTGTGGGTAGTGCCTCAGATTGCACATGCTCTGAATTGAGTGGTGGTGCAAGCTGATTTGTACTCTGCGTCATTTCCCCTAGCTTGCCATACTTGTCCAATAGAGCTTGATTGAGAATTGCTTGAGCCCATCTGAGTTGATCGTCTAAAATTCGAGCTGGTCAACCATCTAATTGTGGTATCTGTTGCGAGAAATATGGAACAACTGTGGGTGGTATTTTTTGCGGGGATCGGATGCTAGTATGCCTTTCCTATGGGGATTTGTCCGGCGGCCGGAGAAGCTCTGCCGGTGGCTGAGAAGCCATAGTACGAGCTGTAATGGCGTGGAGTAAATGTAACTGTAATTGTCAAGAGGGAGAACTTTTAGAGAGAGAATTTTTGGGAAAACCCTTGCAAATATAGTATTTACTTTTATATTTAATTAATTATTTATATTTCTGACTATAGTAGTCAAAAATACATATTTAACAATTTATTTAATTTTTTTTATCAGACTCTGATTATATATTTAATAATATATTTATTTAATTATTTATATTTCTGACTACAGTGGTCGAAAATAAATATTTAATAATTTATATAGATAATTATTTAACTTCCTTATAAGAGTCTGATTATATCTTTAGTAATATATTTATTTAATTATTTTTATTTTCGACTACAGTAGTCGAAATATACATTTTCCATAATTTACCACCAAATATTCTGACTGTTGTAGTCACAAATAGTATTGGAATAATATTTTGTAGAAAATAAAAATAAAAAAAGTAAATTTTCCAACTGAAGTAGTCGGAAAATTGCGACTACTTTTTTTCAGATGGAAATTTCATTCGAAAAATAGCGAATTTCTGGTAGTGTATATAAAATGTTCTTAAAATTTTATTTTTTAACATTTTTAAAAAGTAACTTATATTTTAAATTGGCCTCACATAATCACTTCACGTTGAAAGTGAATTTAAATAAAAATTATTTTGAATTATTAGAATTAAAAATAATAAATAACTCACCTTATTTATGATGTTAACAATTTTAAGGACATTGAAGTCATTTGGACAACAAAAAAGTACATAACATCACTTGTTTACCAAACAAATCAACAACTTCTTTTAGTTTCAACACTTCTATCCAAACACTTATCTGCTTAATTTATAAGCACTTATTTTAAACTTTTAATCACTTAAGCTGAAAGCCTATTTTTTTTATCATATCCAAATGGACTCTTAGTAGAAAGAAATATAAATTAAGATAATTGTGTGTTATTGTCTTTTGTATCAATCCCTTTATGTTTATTAATATTTGTATGACTTGATTGATTTATTATAAAGTTATTATGAGAATATGAATGATAACAGAATAATTAGGTGACCTTATAATAGACAAACTAGTCTCTAATGTCTTAAAATGGGTTGAAACCAATATAGTGTACATTTGAAGTAAGAGGCATTCTAGGAGATCGTATTTGATTGTAATAAAAGAATGTGATAACATAAATTAAGAACCCAAGATTAAGTTTTTCAAGTGCCAAAAATAAGATGTATGAAGGTGGATAACCCTAGTTAGAATTGTAAATTTAGTAGAGCCAAAACATTGGATAGCTGGCTAAAAGGGATAACATCTTGAAACCTAGTTTCAACCTTAATAAAAGGGTTACTAAATAATAACTAAATTAGCAATTGTGTGTGAATAAAAGAGATTTAAATTGGTTAGTGAAATAGGATGATGAATTAGATATAGATATCAATCCTGGTATAATATGTACTCTTGAATAGATACCTAATGAATTAGTCTACGAACATGGTTTTATTGTGATTGATTTGATAATGTTCAGTTGGGAAAGTGATAAATGGGCCTTCAAGCATACTTGTGATTATTGGGTGCAATTACTTGGGTGTCCTTAATTATAAGTCATGTTTTAATCGATGTTGATTGTATCTAATTTCAATTAGGTGTTTACAATTTACCTTCATGCATTGCTTATAATTATTGACTACATTTAAATTTTGATACACATTATTGATGATATTTGGTGATGGAGGATCGGGTACCATGCTAGTATGATATGATTGTTGTTATATAGATTGGGTACCACATCAATATGATATGATGTGTTGTGATATAGGTAGGTACCACACTATTATAATATCATTGTCATGATAGTGGTCAAGTACCGCACTGGTACAAATATGATGTTATGGATATGTTAAGAAAAGAAGAAAAATTATGCATAATTATACACACACACACACACATATATATATATTCTTATTCGTTGAATGTGCATTTATATTTATATATTACTTGTGGTTCTTTGAATGGACCAAGTTATGTTGATAAGATATGGTGGTTCATTGCATGGATTGGGTATTTGATGAGATACTCTGGTCCCATAAGTTGGTCAATTAAGTTAATGACTATGTTTGGGCATTGGAACCAAGTGTGAATATAAGATACTTGAATTATGTATAACTCATGTTTCCCATTATATATAGTTTTATGTATGTGGTTTATTGTGATGCGTTTCTCTTAATGTTGTTAATACTATCAATTGCCTTGGTTGTTTCAATTTTAAAGTTAATTATGGAGTGAAATCTGTTGATCTATCACTGCTAGAAGAGAGAGAAGGTTACATAAGTTGATAGAACATTGTAAAATTAGCTCGATTATCCAAGAATAAGGATATGAAAAAGTGATAAATGTTAAGTGGTTCATAGAGAGACTAAGTGATCTGAGGTGGATATATGTACCTCAGTGTTCTCATCCGGGCTTATTTAGCTTAGTTTAGAGGAATTTTGTTGTGCTTAATGAGTAATTCTTTGTTTAAATAAGCATCTAAGTGTTATTTTATACAAGTTCAACGTCAAAGTGTGTTCATAGTGAATTTGAAGTCAAAACACCAAGTTAAGAATCAAGGGACAAGAGCTAGTACTCTTAGCTTGAGCTATAGCCTTTACTAGTTCATTGTCTTGAATTGTATGTTATTTTGAGCTCTAATATGTGGTATTTTATATTGTAGGAAGCTTTTTCCATTTATCATGATGATATATAGATTATTTAAAATCTGAAAATTAAGTGGAAATAACACCACAAATCTTAGAGTTGATGGACAAAAGCATGGTGCAAACTTGGATCAAAGTTGGACGTTTTGAAGTCCTTGGCATGCCATGCTTCCTAGGTTCCAAAATAAGGCCATGGCATGCCATTGGAAAACTTTGTGATGGAAAATTGAAGTATCCCTCCACAATTTTGGTGTGCCATGCTTCCTATATGGCCCGATATTGGCGTGACACGCCCTTATGTTAAAAATGGGCAATGTTGTCCTCCTATAAATAAGACATTTAAAAACAATTGAACACACCTTAGACGACCTTAGGACATGAAGGGAGGTTGGAGAACACATCAATTAGGGTTCTTTTCTCTTTATGTTAGTTTGTTTATGAATTTTAACATGGATTATACTCTTGTAATTCTTGTTATGTCTATTAGTGGCTAAATAACCTTTTTCGGGGTTAAGGCGAAGAATATGAGTATTATTGTTATGAATTGATTTGGTTATGATAGTTTATCATTGTTATTTATTTTTGTATCCATATTATTACTATTTTAAGGCTTCATAACTCTTAGAATACATGCTTTAACTCTATTGTGAACCCAGAAAGATAAATGGTAGAATAAAATGCGGGATGAATAGTATAGGATTGTAATCTTCATAGAATAATGATATGATTTTCACTTAGGATAAGATTATACTTAAGTGCCCTATTTGGTTCAAGTATGGGATAAATACAAAAGAATTTAACTTATTTCTGACATCCCCTCTCAATGATGTAGTTGCGGGGCTAAGTTAGATGATTGATTAAAGGTTCGTAAGGCCATAGTCATAGTATAGACCTAAAAACCAAAAACCAAGATAAATAACCTAACTAATGTAGTCATATGACATAGTATAATTGTTTGCATTACCTTGACCCTGGTTTTCTCTCCATTGATTGTCCAAAAACTTTAATTTACCACATTATTTTGGTTTATTATTAGTTATAACTTTCAAACTCTCGTGGTTACTTTGCACCGATTGGATCTTAATAGTTAAAATGAAATTAGATAGTTGATTAACACTAGTCCCTATGGGATCGATACTTAGATTTCTTAAGGCCACTATATTTATTGGGTAGACCACGTACACTTGCGTGTATGCTTGAGCACAATAAGTTTTTGGCGCCTTTGCCGGGAACTTCTAATTTTGCAAATATCTTTGTTTGGTTTAAAGTTTTGATTTCTTTGGTACTTTTCACTTGGTCTTGGTTTTGAATTTGTAGGAAACAGGTTAAATGCTAGTAAGTTGGCATGTGATAGGGAGTTACTTGAACCAAACCCTGAGCCTGAGGAATGCTTTCACCCACAAAGAAGAGAAGCAATACTTCTCCATTGTATCCCACAGATTCATGAAGAAGAGACCATTCTTGCACCCATGGCTGAGGATTCTACTGCAGGTGGTCTGTCTTTAAAAAAGACTTATGATAAGCTATACACCTTGTTAAATCAAATTTCACAAGGAAATTTGGATTGGAATGGTGATACCTCAAGGTGCTCAGTGAAAAAGGTTGCGGTTATGATCAAAGTTAATAATATAATAGCATTATCCACCAAACTTTCAGCTATGCATAACAAAATAATGAATCAATTCAGCAAGTTGGGTGTGATACAACCTCAGGCTTAACTTAATGTAGTGCAGTAGACTTTGGTATGGTGTGAGATTTGTGGCAATATAGGCCACTCTAAATTCGTCAACTTAGTGAGTGATGCAAAAAAGGAAATTATGGTAATGACTGTAACCAGAAGTGGCAGACTAGCCCTAATGAAAAGCCAATCCTGAATTTGTCAACTTAGTAAGCGATGCACAAAAGGAAAATTATGGTAATGCCTGTAACTAGAAGTGGCAGACTCAGCCCATTCATTCTGGGGGTAACAACTAACAACAAAAGATTCAGCAGCCATAGTATAACAAACCGGCTAGTAACATTATAGAAAATCTACAAAAGATCTTGGCTAACCAAGAGAAGCTCACTACTGATATCAAAAGTCAACAAGTAGCTCAAAAGCGGTTAAAACAACAGTTGAGGCAATTGCAACAGGCACAAAATACCTGGCCTCAAGGTGGTTTTCCAAGTGATAATGAACCTCCAATATAAGTAATGGCAATCACTTTGAGTAGTGGTAAGGATTTTAATGACGAATCTCCAAAGAAAGCTAAGGAAGAAGATGCAGAATTAGTTTCATAAAAGGTTTCAGATAAAGTTGCTAATAATTTAGGAAAGTCTAAGTACCCAAAACTAAAGGTTGATGAACAAGTGAATAACAGACCACCACGACCCTTCCCCCAGAGATTCAAGAAAGCCATGGTGGATGCATATTTTAAGATAGACCATGCCCTTTTAATTTGGAATTGGCAAACAAGACCATAGAGAAGCCTAATGGAATAATTGAGGATGACCTCATAAATTTTGGTAAGTTTTGTTATTCCTACTGAATTTATTGTTTTGGATTTTGATACAGATAACAAGGTGTTAATCATTCTGGGACTCCCATTCTTAAACATGGGAGAAATATTAATAGATGTTAGACAGGGAACTCTCACAATGAGATTGGATGGAAAAGAGGTGGTTTTCAGAGTTTATAAGCCATTTAATCCACCATTCAAATAAAAATATTTATGTATGATTACACTGATAGAAATAGATAAGTGTCGGTTGGTATAAAGTGCACCACTAAAGACCTCTTCGAATAGTCTCATTAAGTTGCCTGGCCACCATCTAAGCCCAAAGTAATAATGGTTGATGATCCTGAAAAAGATATTATTAAGAAAGATATTGACCTTAAGATTACACACTTAAGAGGTAAGAAGCAAATAAAAAGATGGTCTCCAAGTAGGAGGAATAGGATGAAGTAATTTGGCTAAGTAGTGATGTTGGGTTGTGCCACGACACTAAGTCAAACGTTGTTTGGGAGGCAACCTTAGATAAGGTAGGTTTTTTTTTTAATATTTTTAGTTTTAATTTATGTATTCTTTGTTTTGTTGAGTCATAAGTTGATGGAAAGTCTGAGTACCGAAGATCAGAGCTAGAGAGCATCGAGAAGACTAAGTGTGGGGTGCCCAACCCCTCTTGATGTCTAAAGATGCCGCTAGATAGGCGTAGAGGCCTCAGGGATTATCTAATCTTTACTTTTGATTTTAATTTAGGGACAAAGTAAGCTATAAGTATGGGGTAAATTTCAAAAATATTTTCTTTTTAGTTTTTAGATTTTAGTTAGTTGGGTCAGCCTAGGTGCACATTTCAGCAACACTGTGGTTGCTCTTTTTGATTCTTTTCCACTGGGATGCCCCTTGAACCCAATGCCCTTTTTCTTCTTCAGAGTAAATTTTAAATATCCGTGATTAGGTAAGTGAGATATTCTGATTGATGCTATGTGTGATTTCATGATGCAAGTGGGTTTTTGTGTAAAAGCATATTTTCTGTGTGAATAACTACTTTTGAGACTCTTAGGCTCTAGATTATGACATTTGTACATTGTTGGCTTAATTCTGAATTCATATGATTATTTGATTGAAAGTCTACGATGATTCTATTTAAGTTGAGAATGTGCTATGTGTGAAGTGAGATTTTGTGCATTCTTTGTTACATTTTATGTCTATAAATTTCCTAGTGTATGTGCAAAGTGAAATAAAGACTGTGGTTTTAGGAGATGATATAGGCATTTCCTTGATAGCCATGTTTCATACCCTTTGTGATGCTTAGAGTAAAGAGTTTGTCACGACCTGAACAAGGGCCAAGTTGTGACGGGTATCTCAAGCCCACAATGGACCGGAGACCACCCCTTAACCTTACCTCAAGAGCATAATAATAATAATGCGGATGCCAATTAAACAGTAATAAGGAGATGAATAAATACTCAAAATAATACAAAGAGTCAAACTACAACAAACTCACATCTGTCCACAAAGGCCTCTAAACCAGAATAACATCTAAGTCGGGACATGCCACCAACTATGTCTAAAAAGACTACAAAAGTGATGAATCAATAAAGAAAGAATAATTAAATGATAAGGCCTTCTGAAGGATGGAGGCTCATCACTTCACAACAACTCAATCGATATGCTAATCAACCTAATGTTGCACAGGAGAAATAGGTGTGCCGTTAGACCCTACATCATAAAATGATGTAGTGCCCTAGGACGATCAGTAGGATAAGACTGACAGGGAAAGTGATAAAATAATTCCATGTCCAAAATTTGTTAAAATCACATGCACATATTAATATATACATATATATGATCTCGGGATAGGGTAAGGGTCATGAACATAAGCATTTTAAAATCATTAACTTGGACTGTGTAGCTCTATCATTCCTAAGGCACCCATAGGCTATATGGATTTAGCTCCCTCTACTGAAAGGGCCCCAATGTATGTTAGTCACACAAATTGAAGAAAATCCGAGAGAAAACTAAAGCTACCATGGCAATGTTTGCCCCAAATATATATATCAAGTATGTATCAAGCACATGGTCATATAGATCCCAACGCCATCAAACGTGGTTTCCAGTATTTGTCCCCTCCGGGACTTACACTTTCACGGTGAGCTATATAACCCACTTTCAAGCTAACTTAAAATCACTTTACCCATAATTCCAATCATTAACCCATGAGTCATTCATTAAAGGATTTACCACTTGGTATCGTCATACCAATACGCTTGCAAGATAAATTAAAAATACCAAACCAATTCACATAACAAACCAATTCACATAACCCAATTGGACTCTCAAGTTCCATTAAAATCAAATTCATGGCCACTAAGGACATCCAGATCTATTTTTATATCCATTTATCAATTAATGCAAAACATTAGGTTCAAAAGCAAGTTAAACCATGCAATTTTCCATTAAAAAATCAAATTAACAATGTGGGTTGAGGTTTATGCAATTTCTGTTCAAAATTCATCCAATTTATAAAAGCCCATGTCCCTCATTCCAAACAACTAAATAATGTACCAATTCAGTCCCAAAAATATCAATTTAAAGCATGAATAATTAATTCAAAATACCGGACAAGTAATTTAATTAGTAAAAACCAAAATCCCTCAACAAAATCTCAAAACCCATGAAAATTCATTCAATTCATGTCACAATGAAAAACTAATGTTTAGGAAAGAGAAACATTCTTGAAACACACAAGAAGTTTTAATCAATATGAAGTTTGGAGCCTGGATGATGAATGCAATGTGAATCCCTTGAATGTTCTTTGATTTTTTATTTTAAGAGAGAATGAATGATTTTGATCTTTGAAAACTAAAGTAAAAAAAGATTCTTTTATGTTTAAAGGTCATGCAACGGGTAAAAAGACCAAAATCCCCTCACCCAAAGTAAAACAAAACAAAACAAGACGAAATTTGCACCTTAGCGTGGCACGACCTTATTGCGGAGGTTGAAACAAAACAAAAATAGATTAAATTTTCTCCTCAGTGAGGTTAACATCTTTGTCATTCTAATATCATGGAGGCTAATTCTGTGGCACAATAATATCATGGAGGAATGCTGCCTCAGAGTTCCAAAATAGCCCAAACCCTTTCCAAAAATTCCAAAACTTTTCCAAATTACCCTTTTTACATTCCTAAATATAATTCAAGCCAAAAATCGATAATACGAAAATAGGAGAGTCAAAAATAAAATGATCAAAATTTTAAGTGTCTTACATTATTCCCCCTCTTAGGATCATTTGTCCCCAAATGGCGAGTTAGGGCATGTTTTAGCACAATAATATCATGAATACACCAGAATCAAATGATAAACTTGGAAAGTTACAAGAGGAAAAAAGCTTATACCTTAAGTACTTTCATCCGACACAGGGAACAAGAATGGATACTTGTCTCTCATATCTTCCTCAACTTCCCAAGTAGCCTCTTCTACCTTTTGGTTTCTCCAAAGAATCTTCACCGAGCTACATCCTTTGTACTCAATATATGAAATTTCCTATCCAATATCTCAATCGTGGCTTTCTCATAAGACAAGAAATCCGTCACACCAAAATCCTTAACTGTCACTATCAAGGAAGGGTCACCCCGACACTTTTTTAGCATGGACACATGAAACACAAGATTAATAAAATCCAAACTCGCAGGCAAAGCTAACTCATAAGTAATATTCCCAATTCTTCTAAAAATTTGATATGGACCAATGTAATGGGGTTTGAGCTTCCCCTTCTTCCCGAACTTTATAACCCCTTTCATAGGAGACACCTTCAAGAATATCCAATCATTTATTTCAAATTCCAACTCTCTATGCCTCACATCCGCATAAAATTTTGGCTACTTTGAGTAGATTAAGTCTTTCTTTAATTACTTTCACCTTCTCCATAGCTTGGTGAACCATGTCAGGAGAAACCAATCTAGTCTGGCCAAATTCAAACCAAAAATAAGAAGCCTATACCTCCTCCCACAATGAGCCTCAATAAGAGCTATCTAAATGCTCGAGTGATAACTATTATTATACGTAGACTCAATAAGAGGCAATAATCAAACCAACTTCCCTTAAAATCAATTACGCAGGCCCTTAACATATCCTACAAAGTCTAAATAGTATGCTCTGCTTGACCATATATTTGAGGGTGGAAAACATTGCTAAGGTTCACCTGTGTACCCAAACATTTCTTAAATAAATACAAGAAGTAAGATGAAAATTGTGTACCTCGACCTAAAATAATAGATACTGGAGCACGATAAAACTTCGCAATCTCCTAAATGATCAACTTTGCATAATGTTCTCCTCAGTAGTTAGTCCTCAGAGGTAAGAAGTGAGCAGACTTAGTCATCCGATCCATAATGACCCAAATTGAATCATACTGATTCTGAGACCACAGAAGACCTTTAATAAAATCCATATTGATTATCTCCCACTTCCATATAGGTAACTCTATCTCTTGAGATATTCCACCAATCCTCAGGTGTTCAACCTTGACTTGCTGACAAACCATATACTTAGATAAAAAATTTCCACATCCTTTTTCATATTAATCCACTAGTAAATATATTTTAACTCATAATACATCTTTGTTGAACCTGGATAAACTGTATACATGGACTCATGAGCCTCAGTCAAAATCCTTTTCTGCATCCCTTCAAAATCAGCAACACACAACCTACTTAATACCTCAATATGTGATCTCACCCAATCTCAAAAGTCATAACTTTTTACTGACCCATATAATCCTTAATCTGCATAAGTATGGGATCCAAAGCTTGCCTCTCCTTTACCTCTACATGAAGAGATGATTTTAGTACTTTTTGAATAATAACTCCCCTATCCTCAGAGACTAAGAGATGGACTCCCAAGTTGGACAATCTATGAATATACTTCACCAACCCTCTTTTCTCCTCATTTATATGAGATAAGCTCCCTATAGATAACCTGCTAAGAGCATCAGCAACAATATTAGCTTGACCTAGATGGTAGTGAAGACTCATGTCATAATCCTTAAGCAATTTGAGCCACTGCTTCTATCTGAAATTCAACTCCTTTAGAGTAAACACATACTACAAGCTTTTATGATATGAATAGATATCCACATGCACTCCATCAAAATAATGGCAACAAATTGTCAATGAAAAAACCATAAATGCTAACTTTACATCGTTAGTCGGATAATTCCTCTCATGAACCTTAATCTACCTGGAAGCATAGGCTATCACCTTACCATGCTATATCAAGACATAACCTAGTCCCACACAAGATGCATCACAAAACACAATAAAACCATTAATACCTGCAGGCAGGGTAAAAAATGGCACAAAATTTAATTTATTTTTTAACTTCTCAAAACTACCCTCATAAGCATCGAACCATATAAACATAACCTTGTTTTGGGTTAACTTCATCGACAGAGTAGTAATAGATAAAAAACTTCCCACAAACCTCCTATAATACCCAACCAAGCCTAAGAAGCTCCTAATGTCAGTTTGATTTATGGGTCTAGGTCATTTCTTAACTACTACAACCTTTTGTGGATCAACCTTTATCCCTTCACTTAAAATAACAAGCCAATGAAAAGTCACAACATTCAACCAAAACTTACACTTGAAAAATTTATCATACAACTTTCGATCCTTAAGAGTCTACATTATAATTTGAAGGTGATTGGCATGATCCTCCTCAGTCTTAGAGTTTACCAAGATGTCATCAATGAAAACTATCATAAATAACTCCAAAACCTATCTGAACTCTCGATTCATAAGATGTATGAATGTGGCCAGAGCATTTGTCAACCCAAATAACATCACCAAAATCTCATAGTGCTAATACCAGGTCCAAAAAGTAGTCTTGTGAATATCAACTTGCCTAATTTTTAATTGATGATAGCCCCAGTAGAGATTAATATTAGAGAAATATCTAGAACTCTATAGAGCTGGTACTTATTCTTCACTATTACCTTATTCATTTAATGATAGTGTATACACATCCGAAGAGACCCATATTTCTTATGCATAAAAAACACCAAAGCACCCTACGGAGAAACATTAGGATGAATAAACCCTTTCTCAAGAAGATATTTCAATAGCTCCTTTAATTCAATCAAGGCCATACTATAAGGAGGAATGGAAAAAGGATAAGTATCCGGTAGAAGATCAATCCCAAAATCTATTTCCTTGTTGGGAGGGATTCTAGGAAGATCATTGAGAAACACTTTGAGAAATTTTCTAACCACAGGGATAGAGTCCAAAGAGGGACTTTCAAAGTCAAAATCCTTAACCCAAACTAGATGATATAGATACCTTTTTTAGATCAATTTCTGAGCTCTAAGATAGGAAATAAACCTTTCTTTGGGTAATATAGAACTCCCCTCCCATTATAATACCGACTCATTAGGAAAATGAAAGTTGACCTTTTCAGTCCTACAATCCATAGAAGCATAGAACAAGTGAATCCAATCTATCCCCAAGATAACATCAAACTCCACCATATCTAACTCTATCAAATCCACCAGTGTCTCCCTATGAAAGATGGAGACCACAAAACCCCTATGGATTTTTCTAGTAACTATAGAATCACATATTGAGGTAGACACAAAAAATAGGTTGTAAATACTCTTGGGACCATAACAAAAATGCACAACCACATAAGGTGTCACATAATAAAGGGTAGAACCCAAATTAAATGTACAATAAACATCACAAAAAATTAGCTGTAACATACAAGTAACCATATATGGAGATGTCTCTAATTCTTCTCAAGTAAAAAGTGCATAGAGATATGTTTTACTAGTGTCGATGCAAGAAGTAGCACACTTTGGCACAAGTGCTAAAGATGTGGCAACTCAAACTATATGCAATACCCTGTATCATATTGTGACAAACAAAAGAGAGCATAAATTTGAAATAAAAATTGTTCACCACTTGTAAATGATGAAGCACCTTGGTTTTTACATGATAATACATATGTGGAAGTGATATTGAAGACTTGTAAGTTGGGTATGATGATATCTTACAGAATATGATATGTGATTGAATCAAATAAAATTTGAATGCATTGATTTTACATTAGATAGGTGGATGCCCGAAGAAGGCATTTGATTGTAAAGGCTCATCACTGGAAAACGTGTTTGCCGACATGGAAATTTGGTTCCAGGTAAGTGTTCTTGTGTACTTGACTGTATGTCATTCCTAAATTGGGACTGCAGGTAGGAGCTCAGGTAAGTGATCTTGGGCACTACCATTAGGTCGAGACACTATGCTTTGTGGTCTTGTATGTCTCTCCCTCACTTATACTCTAATCTCGGTGGCAACCGAGGTTAGACTGTTGGTGTAAATTATGTAGGGTATTCCACCTAGCTCAGTTGCATTTCATTGTTGTTGAGAAACTATTGCATTATGCCCATGTGTTTTCAAATGATTTGATACAAAATTGCTTTATAATGGCTCTTAACTATATTTTGTAAAAATATTATGTTTTGTTTTGATATCTCTATGTGCCAGTACTTTTATGCTGACCCCCTCCTCTCTCCAACCTCTCAGGTTTAGAGGCCCAGTCTAGGGGTTAAGAGAATCAGTAGATCATTTAGACAGAGTTACAGAGACAAGTGGTAAGCCTTTTATGTTTTAGAAGGTCTTATGTCCTGCAGTCCTTTAGCTTATATTTAGTTTTGGGGTCTATTGGGGGCCTTGTCCCAGTTTATAGACAGTTAATTGACTCAGTCATTTGTTAGAGACTTTTGCAGATAGTTGTTTAGAGGTTGATTGATGTTGGGGGAATTAGGTGCATGATTTATGACCATATTTCTGAATTATTGTGTTTATTCTGCATTACTTTGATCACATAAATTAGGTGCATGATTACTAGACAAATAGGGGTATTTCGGGCCTTCATGATTCAAAATGCTCATCATGGCCAGGTCCTAGTTTATGTCGTGACAAACTTGGTATCAAAGCATGGTTCATGATCCCAGGGTGTCTGCAAAATTACCTCGGGTAGAGTCCTGTTTATGGGTGTGTAGCGTGCCATACTTATAAGTAGGAGGCTGCTAGGCGTTTAGGAAATGTTCCCTTCTTTGTGATTTAGTTTGTGCTTCAGAGTCTGAACTATCCCCTAATAAATGATCATTTATGTTGCAAAACCATAGTTATGCCTCCACATCGTATCATCGATCAGAATGCTCAGGCAGATCAGGTCCGTCCCACCTATGGGATGCAGACCTGTAACAAGGCTCTCACTCCAGAATCTATCCCTACTCCAGGAGTCCCTTCAGTCTCGACCAGTCCGCCTCGGGCTCTGCGGACTAATGCCAATCATCCCCCAACTACTCAGGGAGATATTTCAAATGTAGAATTCAGATGGTCCATTCATATGCTGAAACAGTTGGTAGCTAACCAGGCTTAATGATTGGAAGATGTTGGGTCTGCATATGTTACATCTGATGCTACTAGGGTCAGATATTTCATGAAGATGAACCCACCCAAGTTCACTGGAACCAAGGTGGAGAAGAATCCACAGGAGTTCGTAGATGAGAAGAAAAGATCTCTAAAGTGATGCATGTAGATGAGGTGAAAGGGGTGGAAATAGCAACCTATCAGCGCAAAGACATTGCAAATTAGTGGTATACCAACTGGGAAGATGCAACAGGTGAGAGTGCTGAGGCTACAGTTTAGGGCAAATTTGTGGAAGCTTTCCTTGATCGATTCTTTTCTCTAGAGTTGAGGGAGACCAAAGCAGAAGATTTTATAAATCTGAAGAAGGGCAATATGAGTGTCCAGGAGTACACTTTGAAGTTTAATAAACTAGCCCGCTGCACCAGAGTTGACTAGTAATATGAGAGCCCGAATGAGGAAATTTCCATCTGGCTTTGCTGATAACCTGGTACTTGAGTGCCAGGGGGCTATGTTGAATAAGGAGTTAGACTTTGCTCGACTGACCGTTCATATGTAGTAGGTGGAAGAGAAGAAAAAAAAGATTGCTGAATCTAGAGAGAAAGACAGATAGGCTAAGAGAGCTAGATCTGCAGACCAACACCAGAGTCAACTGTAGAGTGGTAACTGGGGTAATAAGTGGTCGAAGAAAAAGAAGTTTTGGAATAATTCACAGTCTGTAGCCAGCACCCCAGTACCCAAACCACCAACAGACAGACAAACTCAGAGTTTTCAGACTCCTCATGGATCCAAAGCTCTAGATACACAGTCTCAGGACAGTGTGGCCTAGCAGCATCGTACTTATCTGTGGTACAAGGTTTACGGAAGGAATCATCTAGGGAAGTGTTAGGTTGAGGGGAAAAACTACTATACTAGTGGTAAAGTGGGTCACCTTCAGAGAGATTGTCCTTCTGCTGGAGGAAATGCGGGGGCTAAGTCTCAAGCCGCCTTCACAGCTCCTCTTCCTAAGGGTGCCCCTTCCGCTACCGGGGGTGGTCGCAACCGATTATATTCTTTGACTAACTTCCTGGAGGTGGAAGCTTCACCAAATGTTGTCACCGGTATATTACAAATCTTCTCTCATGATGTTTATGTATTTCTTGATCCAGGGTCTACTTTATCTTATGTGACCCCTTATGTGGCTTTTGGTTTTGGGTTTGAGCCCGAAGTTATTGTAGAACCCTTCTTTATTTCTACTTCTGTAGGTGATTTTGTTGTTGATAGAAGGGTGTATAGAAATTGTGTCATGTCTATTCATAGTAGGGAAACTATGGTAGACCTTATAGAACTTGATATGATAGATTTTGATGCCATCCTTAGGATGGACTGGCTCCATTCGTGTTATGCCACCCTTGATTGCAGAACCCGAAAGGTCACTTTTTCTTTTCCGAATGAGACACCAATTGTATGGGCAGGGAGTTCTATAGAACCTAGAGGTCACTTTATCTCTTATCTTAGAGCCCAAAAGCTTATCTCCAAAGGTTGTATGTATTATCTAATCCGAGTAAAAGATTCAAAAGTTGAAAATCTTCTTCTGCAGTTAGTCCCTGTAGTGAATGAATTCCTAGAAGTCTTTCCCAAAGATCTCCCAGGGATACCCCCTGATAGGGAGATAGATTTTGGCATTGATGTATTGCCAGACACTCGTCCTATTTCTATTCCACCATATAGAATCGCTCCTGTAGAACTAAAGGAGTTAAAGGAATAGCTTGCAGACCTCCAAGACAAAGGTTTTATTCATCCTAGTGTTTCCCCATGGGGTGCACCCGTGCACTTCATCCGAAATAAGGATGGGTCCCTTCGTATGTGTATAGATTACCGCCAGTTGAATAAGGTTATGATTAAAACTAAATATCCTTTTCCTAGGATTGACGACCTTTTTGACCAACTTCAGGGTGCCAAGTGTTTTTCAAAAATAGACCTTCGTTCGAGTTATCATCAATTGAAAGTTAGGGAGTCAGACATACCCAAGACAACCTTTCGAACCCGATATGGTCACTACAAATTTCTAGTCATGTCCTTCGGGTTGACTAACACCCTCATATCCTTCATGGATCTTATGAATAGAGTGTTCCATCAGTTTTTTAAATTGTTCATCATTGTATTTATTGATGATATTCTGATCTATTCTAAGAGGAAAGAGAATCATGCCAGTCACCTCTGAATTATTCTTCAGATCCTTAAGGATCATCAACTGTTTGCCAAATTTTTTATGTGTGAATTTTGGTTAGATGCTATTGCCTTCCTAGGGCATATTGTGTCCAGTGACGGGATAAGAGTGGATCCCCAGAAAGTTTAAGCAGTGAGAAAATAGCCCAGACCCACGACTCCAACCGATATTCGAAGCTTCTTAGGTTTGGCGGGGTATTACAGAAGGTTCGTAGAGAGTTTTTCTTCCATAGCTGCTCCACTTACTAAACTAACTCAGAAAAAGATGAAGTTTTTGTGGTCTGACTTGTGTAAAAAAAGTTTTGAGAAGTTTAAGGACAAGCTGACTACTGCTCCTGTTTTGACCTTTCCCAAGGGTGTAGATAATTTTATGGTTTTATTGTGATGCATCCCGTTTAGGACTTGGTTGTGTATTGATGCAGTGTGGTAAGGTGATAGCTTATGCATCTAGGCAGTTAAAGGTGCATGAGCGCAATTACCCCACTCATGACTTGGAGTTAGCAGCTGTGGTGTTTGCACTTAGAATTTGGAAGCACTATATCTATAGAGTGCATGTTGATATTGATATTGACCATAAGAGTTTGCAGTATGTTTTCTCACAGAAAGAATTGAACCTCAGGCAGAGGTGTTTGATGGAGCTTTTGAAAGACTACGATATGAGTCTGCATTACCATCCGGGCAAAGCAAATATTATAGCCGACACCCTCAGCATGTTGTCTATGGGCAGCCTTTCTGATGTAGAAAAAGGAAAGAAAGAGATGGTGAAGGATATTCCAAAGATGGAGAGGTGATTGTTCATGAGTTAGCTAAGTCATCCCTTTGTGCTGAAGTTAAGGAGAAGTAGGTTGAAGATTCCATCTTGATGCAAATTAAGAAAGATGTGGGTCAACAAAAGGTTGTGTCATTTGAAATTGGTGGTGATGGTATTCTAAGATTTCAGGGTAGGTTGTGCATTTCGAATATTGATGGGCTGTGGGAAAGAATCCTTAATGAGGTGCACACTTCAAGGTATGTCGTTCATCCCAGGCTCTACTAAGATGTACCATGATCTGAAAACCTTGTATTGGTTGAATAACAAGAAATGTGATGTAGCTGATTTTGTGTCCAAGTGTTTGAACTATCAACAAGTAAAGGTAGAACTTATGAGGCTAGGTGGTATTTCCCAAGAGATAGGGTGCCTTTATGGAAGTGGGAGATGATAAACATGGACTTTATTACAGGACTTTCGAGATCCTGAAACTAGTATGATTCTATATGGGTGATTGTAGATCGATTGACAAAGTCAGCCCACTTTTTGCCTGTGAGGACTAATTATTTGGGAGAGGGCTATGCTAAGATTTACATTGACGAGATATTTTGATTGCATGGGTCACCAGTGTCCATTATATTCAATAGAGGTACACATTTTTCATCTCAGTTCTAGAGATCATTTCAGAAGGGTTTAGGTACACAAGTGAATTTGAGCACAACTTTCCACCCTCAGACGGATGGGCAAGCTGAGTGTACCATTCAGACCCTAGAGGATATGTTGAGGGCATGCATAATTGATTTCAAAGGTAGTTGGGTAGATCACCTGCCACTGGTTGAATTCACTTACAATAATAGTTACCATGCCAGCATCAAGATGGCTCCTTTTGAGGCTTTGTATGGAAGGAGATATAGGTCTTTGATAGAATGGTATGAAGTGGGTGAGACTCAGTTGTATGGTCCTGATCTTGTTCATCAGGCGATGGAGAAAGTAAAGATCATTAGAGAACAACTCAAGACTGCTCAGAGTTGTCAGAAGTCCTATGCCAATGTTCGAAGAAGAGAACTAGAGTTTGAAGTTGGTGATTGGGTGTTTCTCAAGGTTTCTCCTATGAAATGAGTTATGCGGTTTCGAAAAAGGGGTAAATTGCGCCCTCGCTATATAGGGCCATATCAGATTCTGAAAAAGATTGGTACAGTTGCTTATAAGCTAGAATTGCCTGCAAGTTTGGGTTTCATTCATCCGGTATTCCATGTATCCATGTTGAAGAAATGCATTGGAGATCATTCTATGGTATTCCCAGCAGAGGGTATCAAAGTGATAGACTCCTTATCTTATGAAGAAGAGCCCATTGAAATTTTAGATCGCCAAGTTCGAAAGCTGAGGAGCAAAGAGATAGCCTCAGTAAAGGTACTGTGGAGGAATCAGAAAGTCGAAGAAGCAACTTAGGAGTCAGAAAATGACATGAGAATTAGATATCATTTACTTCGATGGAGGATAGATAGAAGGTACTATTCCTATCTTATATTTCCTAGTCCTTTATTATGCTTGAAATTGTGTCTGTCTGTGTCCCACTTCATCATTCGGGGATGAATGATCCTAAGAGGGGGATAATGTAATGCCCCACTTTTCGGGCTACAATATAGACCATGATTCCGATGTGTTGATAAATCCCAAAGCTATCAAATCCTATGCCACTATGGCATGTTAATTATTTGTGAAGCATGTGAATCCATTCAAGCTTGAATTTAGACCATAGAGGTACTTCAACTCAAGGACGAGTTGAAACTATTTCGATAGACTAAGTTTTAGTAGACGTTGTAAATTGTGTCAGATTTCATTAACCATAACTCTCTGTATATGACAAATTAGGAAGCCTACTATGTGTCAAATTATAGGTCTTTGAGTTAGCTTTCCAACGATACTAATTTTCCTAAAATTTGACACCCGAGCAAGAAGTTATGGCCTTTCATGCGTCGCCTAACCAATCTCCCATGGCCACTGGAAAGCATAGGTGATAGCCTAGGCGGCACCTATGTAAACATAGGTAATGGGATGGGAGGCGCCTATGTAAAGAATTCAAGTGACTTAAACACTCTGTTTTTTGGGCAAAATAGTCTTTTTCCACCCTTACTTAGCCCTAAAACAAGAAATTAAGTTCCAAGGACCCCAAAATACACCTTCATTCATCAAAAGTGCTCAAATATTCTCCTTAGGGTTTCAAAATAAAAACCCAAGAAACTTGAGATTCAACTGGGGGTTTTAGGAACAAATTACATATTTGAAATCCTCTCAGCGTAGGCTTCGAGAAGCATCTAATTTTCATAGTAATCGAGGTACGTGGGGTTATCCTAAAATCTAACGGGTGTAGTTTTTATGAGCATGCATGCTTTTAAATAGGGGTTTTCAATCAAATGCTAATAACTTGCTTTTAATATGATTTCTAAGTCCTTTTTCTTTATGTCATGGGAATTGTTTGCCTATATACTTAATGGTTGAAACCATGCATATATGATTTGAGATTTTCTATGGAAGTTTGATATCTATGAATGATAAATTTCTTTCAAATTCCCATGATAATGTCTCAATACCCCATATCATATTGTGACCAACAAATGAGAGCATGAATTTGAAATAAATATTGTTCACCACTTATAATGATGAAGCACCTTGGTTTTTACATGATAATGCATATGTGGAAGTGATATTAATGACTTGCAAGTCGGGTATGACGATACCCTATAGAATATGATATGTGATTGAATCAGATGAAATTTGAATGCATTGATTTTACATGAGATAGGTGGATGCCCGAAGAAGGCATTTGAGTGTAAGGGCTCATCGCTGGAAAACGTGTTTGCCGACACAAAAATTTGGTACCAGGATAAGTGATCTTGTGTACTTGACTTTATGTCATTCCCAAATTGGGACTATAGGTAGGAGCCCGGGCTAAGTGATCTTGGGCACTACCATTGGGTTGAGACACCATGCTTCATGGTCTTGTGTGTCTCTCCCTCACTTATACTCTAATCTCGGCAGCAACCGAGGTTAGACAGTTGGTGTAAATTATGTAGGGTATTCCACCTAGCTCAGTTGTATTTCATTGTTGTTGAGAAACTATTGCATTACGTCCATGTGTTTTCAAATGATTTGATACGAAATTGCTTTATAATGGGTCTCAACAATATTTTGTAAAAATATTATGTTTTGTTTTGATATCTCTGCGTGCCAGTACTTTTGTGCTGACTCCCTCCCCTCTCCAACCTCTCAGGTTCAGAGGCCCAGTCTAGGGGTCAAGAGAATCAGTAGATCATTTAGACAGAGTTGCAGAGACAAGTGGTAAGCCTTTTATGTTTTAGAAGGTCTTATGTCCTGCAGTCCTTTAGCTTATATTTAGTTTTGGGGTCTACTGGGGGCCTTATCCCAGTTTATATACAATTACTTGACTCAGTCATTTGTTACAGACTTTTGCAGACAGTTGTTTAGAGGTTGATTGATGTTGGAGGAAACTTATTTTCCTGTTATTGTTTCTTTTCATATTTATGACCATGTTTCCGAATTATTGTGTTTCTTCTGCATTACTTTGATCACATGAATTTGGTGCATGATTACCAGACAGATAGGGGTATTTTGGGCCTTCATTGTTCGAAATGCTCGTCACAGCCAGGCCCTGGTTTGGGTCGTGATACTTTATTAGCCCTATGGCAACTTTGGCTGAAGGAAAATCTCATTGCATGTTACCAACATGACAATAATTATAACACTAATTCCTCAACTCCTCATAACAACCATGATAAAGCTACCTATAAAATTTATGAGGAGGATAAGGTGGGCTATCTGAGATCCACTAGCCTGAGACTGGGTAACCTATGCCTTAGGACCACTGCTAGCCTAAGAACGACGATCTCTTTAAAGCTTAGGATAAGGAGAATTAGTAGACTAATAAGAATAGCCCCAATTCTTATTCTTGGTCTATTGTCTACCATTTTTCTTACTATTCTTCTAACCCGACCCCACTTTGAGTACCTAAATCTCTTATTATGCCTCTCTTCGATCTCTGCCTATTTTTATTTTTATCATCTACCTACTGCATTTAAACCACAAGTATAGAGATGTTCATATCATTCATCAACATTGCAGCCTTATACTCCAATACCAAGTCACAGGACAAACTAAAAGCAAACTTACTCATTTTGGATCTCATGGTAAATACCAGCTCGAGAGTGTAACGCGATAGATGCTAAAATTTTAACACATATTATTTCACACTCATCTTATTTTACTTTAGATTCATAAAATCCCCAGGCTTAGCTTTTCTCAGCTATTAAGGAAAGAAATGATCAAGAAAGGCACTTAAAAACTTATCCCGTAA